>NW_017298564.1:1218-85526 GCF_001594075.2 Trachymyrmex cornetzi
GGAACAAGGGAGAATCTCTTTCCCTTTATCTCTTTCTCTCCTTCTTACGCAAGGCGTAGAACGCCGATGCGATGGTGCAGTTTGCAAACTGAGCAAATGGACCGGAAGACTCGAACGCGAGATATAAATAGGCTTGACTGGAGAGCAATATATCTACCCAACTAAACTCCACTAAATTGCTTCCAAGTAATATAGAAGAGAGTGATGTAGAATCGGGAACGCGTTCGCGGTTCTCTGTATGAGCGAAGAAAAAGAGACAAAGTGAGAGTGAGAGTGAGAGAAAAAGAGAGAAGGGAGAGAGGGAAAGAAAGGCCTATTTATCGACGGCACGCTGCGTACTCATTTAAGTACGAGAGATTTATGGAATATCGATAAACTCTTGAAGAGAGAGAATTGTTATTGCTATTTCCTCGAACCCTCGTAAGTGTAATAATCTACGTAAATGGGCCTCGCGTGAAAAATTCGGATCATTTTATGCCTCTTTCTTGCGATATCAACAATTTTACTTAAAAATTTGTCTTAACATTGGAAAAGATATGTAATATTCATGCGAATCGATTAACAAGAATTTTCATTCATCGTTCAATACTATATATATTTAAAGAGAAAATAAGTTAAACGTATTATTCAGTATATCGGACTGATGCATAGCCCTTCTCTGCATTTATCTCGCAATTAAGATAACAGAAATATATCTACGTTTGGTAGAACGCGAATCATCTAATTAACGCGTCAAACGTCTCTCCGCGCTAGTCGATTTTACACGCGATTGTTCCGCGCAATCGGTCGCGGTAACGAATTATGCTCACCGCGAGCGCTCAATTACGTGGTCGAGGCTATTAATCGAGATACGGCGAAACACGAATAGCTAATAACGCGCTAAGAGTGTTCGCTGTAACATCGGGACGCGCCACGCGGGACTATCTGCGGATCTACGCTAATCGAGTCCTCCCGATGCACCCGGTACGTGCATAGCCGTCACGCACACGCACGTCTTTATGGATGAGCCACGTACGCGGCCACGTGCACGCGCGCGGCCAGCGCGCGCTTCTAAATTAAGTGCATCGAGTGAAGAAGAGCCGCGCAAGTGCATAAAATTACGTGCGTTACATGCAAGAGCGGCGCGAAAGGTACTTTTGCAGATTGCTCTGCCAAGGCTATGCACTTTCGAAAACATCGAGAAAAATAATTATCCTCTCAATATTCCTCTTTTATATAAATTATTATAATATGGACGAAACAGAGAGAGAGAGAGAAAAAGGAAAGAGAGAGAGAGAGTAATAATTGTATAAAAAAGTTACATAAATACATAAACGTAATATTTAAAAATAGATAAATTGTTATTTTAAGATTGTTAAGTATTGGAAAGATTTATTTTATTTTAATGTACAAGCCTTTCAATCTTATTCAGACTTCATTCGTTATAAGTGTTTGTATCTTATAGATTCAGATTCTTATATGATCTAAAAGCAAAAATCAGTTTCAATTTAAAAGTTATTTTTAAGGAAATTCTTTCTGTCCCAGACTCTGCAAAAGTTCCAGTTAATCTTAATGGAGAGTCTGGAGAATGCGAATATTCCTGAATTATTTAAATGCGCGAGAAGCGTATAAAATCTTCCTGCATTCGCATAAGCGTGATTATATTCCGTGGATCGAGCCGTGGAAAATCGCGTTTCTTTCCTTCGCCTCGCGTATGATTACGAAGCTTACACGTGCGGATGAGAATCTGAAATAGCGAGATAGCGAGGTACCCGCGAAACTTCAAAGTAGCAAGAGAACGTTGCATAAAGCGTGCATAATAGCAGCCGTTGTCTCTGGTTGATTTTTATCGGAGATAAAATTCACATGACGAAATTTTACTTTGGAATTAAACAGTCGGTATTACGAAAAAAAAATGAAAAGAAATATTTGTTACAAGAAATAAACGAAGATTTGAAGGTACTGATGATCAACTTGTGCTCTTTAAAACCTTTACAGTAAATCTCTCTCACTGTAAAGAAAGAAATCTCTCTCTTAAAGATTGAAAATTGAGTCACTCTTGTTCAAGGCTGGCTCAATTTTTACTCGTTAGAGTGAGATTCCATTTCAAAAAGTTTAGAGAGTATACATAACGAGAAATAAAAATGTATAATTTCGGAAAGTTATCAAAATTTTCTCTATATCGCTTAATCGTAATTATACGATTCCGCATTTCGAGTCAAACTAAATTTGCGAATAACAAAATCAACACTTACGTCGACCAGAGCTCGTGGGTGGGCGGTAGTTTGACATCCGCCGTTTTCTCGGGCAATTTGTAGTATTCATAGACATAGGACGTAGGATCATCGTTGTGGTTAGCTACCGCCGACTGATGCTGTTGCTGAAGGTTTAGCATGGCCGCGGTTGCTACGGAGAGCGGATGCTCACAGTAGGAGCGCCAATCACCCTCCATCACCTGCACCGCGGCGACCCTCTTGTGGACTTCCGGATCGGCGCCCTCGGCACCGCTCTGCAGGGTTTGCGCCGCCGCCTCCTCCGCTCCCAATTCCTCCTCTTCTTCCGGTTCACGCTGCCCGGATACGTAACTTTGTTGCTGCTGCTGTTGCTGCTGCTGCTGCTGCTGTGCGTCGTCGCTGACGACGGTACCGTTGGTGTCCTCCTCGCTGCGACTGCGTCGCCTGTAATTAAATAAATATTCGTTTAATTACTGAATCCACGAGTACACTCGACTGCGGACAATTATCTCACGGAGCGTAATTGCATAAACATTTAATTACTATGACGTTTAAGTTGTACGCATTATCACTTACAAGTCTATCAAAATTACTACGTTCGGTATACGATGTAAAATGTAATTAGCGTGAGTTAATAGAAGGTGTAATAACTAACTGTCTCTCTTCAGTAAAGATATAAGGGCTCATGCTTTCAATGTCGTTTCAACAACATGTTCTATAAACCCATCAGGAGAAGGAAGTATATAATATATCTACGGCCGACAATTTTCATCGAGCAGCCAATTCTCTCTTTTGCTGTTGGCGACGGCCATAAGCGACCCTGCAACGTGTCGCATAAAAAAAGAATAGAAAAAGATTTCCCCCGAAGGCTGTGGTAATGAATGTGCCGCAGGATAACAGTTAGAAATAACCGGGCCCGGTAGAATGTAATAAATTACAACGGACCCATCGAATTTATCAATTAGCGATAATCGCGGCGCATAAGCCGCACTGATGATTCCTCAATTTAGCAATGACCACCAACGGTGGAAGTGCATCGCGCATCGGCGGATGGTTATGCCGGTAATTTATTGCCGTCGCGTTACATCGTGATATCTAATCGCACCATGCGAGCGCGAGAGAAAAGGAGAGAGAGAACGTACGCACTTTCGACTCTGCGCTTAGCCACCTGGATATTTGTCATCAGTCGTTACTTTTCGCCGAAGTAATATCTTCCGGCTTGCGGGGACGATCAATGACGACAAGATTTACAAGAGTGCGCGTACGAGACGTACTTAAGCGTGCGTTTCAATGAAAAAAAGTTCAAGCGTCATATGGCAAATTAGGCTGATTTCACTTAGCTACTTTTTAGGAATATTGAAATGGTTAAATCGCAGATAAGAAGGAATTCTTAAATTTCTATTCCTATACACTGAAAGAAAAGATTGGCTGAATATGGCACAGTATTTTTAATTGGTTGCAGCAGCCAGTTTTTGATTGCAGATAGACTAACGCAACCAACAATTGGCTGTTGCAGCCAATTAAAAATGTTATGCCATATTTTACCATCTAATTTGCTGTAACAGCCAATATTTTCTGTCAGTGTACTTTATGGTTCTAACATGGCGCGTACGAATATATTTTTTTAAATCCAAGCTACAGAATTTTATTCATTGCATGGTTTTTACTTCCAAATTTACATTTTGACGCTTGCCTTTTTGCAATACGCGCATCACCTGTCTGCGCACGTCAGGGATAAACTTAATCGCGGATCGAGAAAGAAATCTCGCGCATTGCCACCGGGTCGGAGCAGATGACGAGGAGACGGGCGACGAAGGACGAGGGGGAGGGGAGGGTTACATCGTAAATACGTATACATGCACGAAGATTAATTATTATAAACCCCTGCCTGTTGCCTGCAGTCATCAATTTATACTCTCCTCTCTCGTGCATCCCAATTCCAATCCCGATCCCGATCCCGTGAGTCGCGCTATGGAATAAAGGCTCATCCTCTCTAATTTATGCATGTCGAATCAATCTCCCTCCTCCTCTCTCTCTCTCTCTCTCTCTCTCTCTCTGTCCCTCTTTCTCGTCCTCGTTTTACCTACGCGTTCCTTCTACGTTCCTCTTCGCGCACCTGGACAACCGTCGTTCCTGAGAGAGAAGGACCAGCCACCCCGATAATGAGGACCCGAGTTATCCTGTGCAAATATTTTCCTCGGCGGCTGTTTGCACAGGCACGAACGGACCGAAGATCTGATCATTCAATGCACCACCGACGTACGTGCATATATACGTGGGTTTTTGCGCGGAAAAATCTCAGGCGCGTGAATGTGGTAGTCGAGTCCGTAGCCGCAATTCTGCGTCTGGCATACCTGCACCGTCTAGACAATGAATTTATGCGCGATCATCTGGGCGAAAACTTCATTCCCGGCGAAATGCAAACATAGATTTCACGGCGATGAAATACCGCGCCGCGAGCGCGTCGCTATTCTTCTTGTCTGTGCAATCTTCATCTTGTTTACTATCATCCCGTGTACGTTTCACTATGAATTTTCTCTCCGCTATATTAATAGTATTCATTGATCACGTGCGACGTGAAACTATTCTTCGAGTATTTCTCCAATATTTTTCTTTGCGACTTGGTTAAATTTTTATGATACAACGTTAGCAATAAATTCTTATACGTTTACGAGCTTATAGGTGAATTAATTATAATCATCGAGATACCAATAAATTTCCTCCAAAGATAGAAAGATCTCTATTATAATTTCGCCAAGTCTAATTTTAAATTGTGAATAAAAAAATTTTAATCAATAATCACTAGAACTATACAGCGATTCCTTGTCATAATTTTATACTTCGTATACTAATGTCACGTCTACGTGTATTTATCATGATTATTTATTTCTGAAATTTGAAATAAATCTTGCAACTTTCTTTCTATCATATTCTTACTCGAGGGATTTCTCTCTAAACTGTCTGCTAAATGAAGCTTGTAATAATAATAACTTATAATACATGACATAATTGATAACCGACGTGTATACGTAATGCCGCAAATAATCGAACAAAATGTTCGATGTAATATCGTTCTCTCATTAAAGCATTTCGAGCAAAACGGACATAATAATGCTTGTAGAATACATAATTTCATCTTGCTGGAGCCCTGAGGATTCGCAAGAAGAAACTTCCGCTATAATGTTGCCCGTTGCTTTCGAGAAGAAATAAAAACGCGCGCATGACGTTAATCGATATTCGTTCCGAAATTTTCTTGATGTCCAGTACTTGAAAAATTAATGAATTTTTTTGAAAAATAATGAAAATTAGTAATTGAATAATTTTTATTCAATTTGAAAATCAAAATCCGAGGAATAAAACTATGTAACTTAAAATTATATAGTGTGAAAGAGATTTGTTATAAAACATTTTTCACAATATAGTTGAAAGAAATGTCTAAGTCCACTGGACCGGCGAATACCGATTAGGGCTAAAAGTGGCACCGAATCGAAAGAATTAAGCTCTCGCTTGACGGTCAAATTTCGGAATAATACGAGCATGGATCGTGTCGCATTGCGTGCTGCTTGTACGTGACCGGTGTACTTCTTAGGTAGGTAACACGAGTAAAAGGTTAAAAAAAGGAACTTGTAAAGGCGGAAAAGAGAGAGATGGGGGAAAGAAGAAGAAAAGAACGAGGGATAGATAGAACGTACATCGTTCGTCTCGTCTCGGGGGATACACTCTAAGGACTGCTTCGCGTATATGCTAGGCTGGTGGATACATATGTAAATTGCGAGTACCCCTATTACTGAGACTTCACCTGCGCATCCGGTTTTCGCGTGTGCTTTGATTTCGTCCCCGTACGTCACGTCCTCCCTCCCGTCCACCTTTCAGTTCGTACGCATGCTTGTTCGTGCGGCGCGCATACTACTTTTCTATAACGTTAAATCACAGCGGATTTCATTAAAACCGCGGGATGAGTAATTGCTGGGGTGTATCAGGCGCGGTTAGCGCGATGGAGAACACGTCCGTGTTTAGATGGCGATATATCTTGGAAATTAAGGTTTGTGTCTCGATGGATATCGCGCTGTCGCATCTTAAGCATTGCGTAATTTCGACGGCGTCGATGATTTCGAGAATGATCTCGGATAACGTTTCATCTTCGATGTAATAAACTCGTGTAATTATGTCGCAGCTGCCGTGAAGGACTATAATTTGTTGCAGCCTATTAAATATCAACTTTTCAAAATGTCTGGAAATAAAACAAATTTCGAAAGTTAATTTGAAATTAATCGAAAAATGGAATTTTTGTATTAGATATTAAAGAAGTAATTGTAATTAAAATCCCTTAAGTTAAATAACATTTTCTTATTTTTAACTTTCATGTTTGTCAAAATGTATAAATCAATTCGTTTCTGTGGTTAACTTTCAAATAAATAACGGCCATATTAACGTTATGCATTTAGTAAATAATAAATTAGAGTTTAAAAAAATACATTTTCTCGAGTTAAGTTATTTCACTCCATTATTGCAATTAAATTAACGACATATTTAGTAGAAGCAGTGGCGACCTACAGAAATGATTAAAAAAATAATCTAAATTACAATTTGACTGACTTGAATGTAATTCGATTATGAATTTAATAGTGACGATAAGTAGAAAAAAATTAATTTCCGATTCGTCGAAGTTACTAAAATATGTGATAGCCCTAAGGCATATTCAGAGATTGACGATAATTTGTATTCCACGGATAAATGGAGGGCAAGAGGACGATGCGAGGAATTTCTTTTACAACGGTTCGTTTGCATTATGACAGATAAAATTTTATTGCGGCAATGAGGCATACGAGCGCGAAAGATATCTTCCAGGAAATCACATCGATTTCTTCCCATCGATTAATATAACGGACAGAAAGGTCCATCAGCTGATATCTTTCGAGTATAATCCTGAGAATGCCTGCTCATGTGTCTTACTGTTATACCAACTATCTATCATAATTCTTGACACTTTGTGGTCACTATATGACTGATACTGATACATCCAAAGATTTTAATGTCTTCTGAACACAAGCATATATAACATTGAGCTCGCATTGATCTCTTGCTGTCTCTTGAAATCTTATTAGTATTCCTTGTTTAGCGATGTTATTTAATTAAAACGTTTTCCTTTCGCAAAGTTTCAAAACATATATTATGATGAATTTCAGTAATAAAAACCCGTTTATTATACATAAATTAAGTAATTTTGAAATATTTTATAAGAATTAAATTACTTCTTCTCCAGAATATTATAAATATGTAATAATTTTATAATATTGCTGCTGTTTAGAAAAGGGAAACAAGTTATTAAATGTCAAGAAACAATATTAACATATCTTTACGTAAACACGTATACTCTCCAAATCGCGGCGATACCACACGATGCTTGAGTATCTATTGCACGTATATTCTCTAAAAAAAAAAAAAAAGTTAATCCGTTATTCGCTACAAGCGTCAGGATTTCCAATTGAATAGCCGTGTCTGAGCCGATCGATCTACTCCGTTATTAGGATCATCCGTCTTGAATGGTGGCGATCGTGTTCGCTCAAACAGTTTGCATACGAGCGTACATACCGATTCTTTTATGCATGTTCCTCGGACATGCGTCGGCAGTTGGCATACGTTACGGTGCGTGCGCCGCGCCGGGACGACCCCGTCGGCATGATTCGCACGCAGTCGTTATGCACCTACCTCAATACGCGAGTGGTTGCAGGTAGGTGGAATGCACGAGGCTCGACCAAGATAAAGACGGACCCGCTGGAGAAGGAGCGAAGGAGAGGGAGGGCAATGCGCTTAATATTCCATAGGAGTGTTGTCCACGCGACCCGAGAACCCACCCCGTGTGTGCTCTCTCGCGTGCATTTCAATAAAGCCGCCTCCGCTCGGCCGCACGTCCGACCGAATGACACAAAGTCCAGTTGTGTCGGCATCGTACTTTATCGTTGTGCGTCCGTCAAAAGCGCGACCGTGTTCAATCGGGTAAAAGAGTCCGAAGAGTCGTGAAATTTTTCATCGCAATCTGGACGCAATAAAGAAAGAGATATTGATGAAAATGTATGTTTATAAAATTACTCTCTAAATTTTTTGGAGTAAAATCTCACTCCAAAAGAGTTAAAATATTGTTACTATTGAAAAAGAATGAAAAATTTTTTCACTCTTGAATAAGAGAGCAGATTTTCACTCTTTTGGAGTAAGTTTATTCCAAAAGAATGAAATCTCACTCCTTTTTTGGAGTGAATCTCACTTCAAAGGAGTGAAAATCTGCCACTTTTACTCAAGAGTGCAAATTTTTCACTCTTTTTCAATAGTGGCAGTATTTTAACTTTCTTGGAGTGAGATTTCACTCCAAGAAATTCAGAATATTTATATTTTTGTCTTCCATTTTTATTTTTATTGTTACTGAAAGAAGTCTCTTATGTGACAGAGCCGAACACTGCTAATGGCATTGAATGCTTCTTACAATCATGTCTTAAAATATCACGCGCAGCGAGATTCACGCGATCATGGAAAATTCCTTGGGCGCGGCAGAATTTCTGTAAAAATATTAGACTCTTGGCGTGCATCTAATTTGATAAGCATCGAAGTAATATCGCCTTCGTCCGATCACACGTCCCCGTCGTTTACTCGACCGGTGGCCGCACGGTATGCATACTAAATTCACGATGAGATTTATGTCTCTACTCATGAAAATAATTCATATAAATCTGGCGGTTAATCGATTTCTCGGAAAATTTTTGAGAAACGAAGGTAAACCGGTGCTCTACAATGGCGCGCGCATTGCACTTTATATGGAGTACGATTATTCCGTAAATTAAAATAATGAACGGCGATATGAATTGCGACATTTCAAGCTACGTAGAGAAGTAAAAGGGCAGATACTTTGCTGCGTACAATATCTCAGCGCTAAGTGCTCTACGTAACCTTTTTTAGACGCCGCAGTTAAGTAGATGCAGTTGCGTTAGTTAGAAACTATGCAAATATCCGAGAACAATGTTCTTAGATATTTGCATAGGTATGGCGTACTCTTATCTTCCCATGAAATGTCTTCTAACTCCGATAGGAGAAAACAGTAAAAGAGATTACTGAACATTCTTGTCCGCTGCATTCGTTCTCGGTTCATTAAACGATTAGCGTACATTTACGTATTTGAGCGAATGTTATCTTGTCGAAGACATTTAACGTCAAAATACACGATAAAATCTTCAATTATAAAATTAGATTTATTATTTATAATGGAAGTCGATCAAGCTATGTATATTTATGTATGTTAATTAATTGCCTCGACTGATATCTTTTTCAAGAAAATTAGTTAAATTCCGTTATAATTTCTAATTTGTGATTATTCCGTTATCTTGGCTTTTCCAATGATTTTCAAAGTGTACCCTTTTGCAACAAGAAAATAAAAAATCGCCAAAGATTCGAGCGTGCCTGTTCGAAAAACAAGACCCGCGTTTACACGGCTAAGTAATAAGCAACAATCCTTTTATGGAGTCATATATTACGGGCAAGAAGATAATCTCATGTTCTAACAGCACTTTCGAACTTTTCACGTTGTCTTTTTGTCGTGTATTGCTCTGTAATCATTATTCCCTCACTCTAGCGACTCTGCGCGAATAATCGGTCATTTCCGGCGGTAGCCGCGGCGATACCATCCAATGATATGAAAATAAAAAAGGGCAAAATGTCTCTACGACGGCTTTTAATGTACGGGTGCGGTTATACATGCGCGACACGCGAATTAAGTCTTTAGTTTGTTTGGACGCACAACACGGGCCTTTGCAACATCACGTTTCTTTGAAATATTTTGCATCGATATTTTAATATGCAATAATTCTGGTCAATTAAATTTTTTTCCATCTATATATATTATTTACCAGAAATGTCGAAAAGCATACATTCCATATTCGTTCCTTTCGCACGGATTAAATTAGAAGCAATCTTATCTTGCGTTTGATATAATAATTTTTAATTCAATTTCTAAAGAAAAATAACATTTACTTAGATATCTTTATATGAATTAATATTCTGTCATCAGGATATTAATTTATCATGATTAAGAAAATCATTTGAAAAATATTTGTGAAAAAATACTTGATTAACTAAGGCTGAATGTATTATTATGTAAGATTATAATCTAGGAAGAGAGAATGATTGCCACACTCAGGATTGACGAATTCAGAGTGTCAATGCGACGCTGGATGAATGTAACGCGAGCAACGGCTGGCAATATAATCTCCAGGATGGATAATATATTCCTCGAGGACATTCGACACGCTTGTAAAAATTCGATCGTACGGCCCACAGCCGGATCGGAGGTGATAGAAGTGAAAGAGGAAGGGGGACGGAGACATTTCCCGGGTTGACTTTGATGGATCGAAGATCCCCCTTGATCCGCCTTTTTTTTCGTCGCGAATCACCGGGCACCGGCTCAGTGTTTGTTTTTTGTTTTTCCGCGGATAAGATACCGCGTCCGACAGGTTATTCTCTCACGGTGGATGACATCGCGCATGCACGCGATACGCTCGGATGCAAAATTGCCGCGAGATCGAGCGGCAGGTATGCAGCTGCAGTCGCCCCAGAATAGGGTACCCCTTAATGCCGTACGTAGTTAAGATAACTGAGATGACTGAATACCGAATATTAAGAAGGGCTTAAGCAGCAACGGTAAAAAAATTCAGGTGATATCATAAAAAGAGCATAAGCTAATATAATATAAAAGTTCTACATCACTTCAATCGAGAGAACCTCAAATACGACTCTTGTTCAGTATATCACTTAAATAATCAAGTATTTGTATTTTTACGACTAGTTTCACGGATATATACTATAGATAATTTATTCGAATAAATAATCTATGTAGAATAATACAAAATATTATATCAGGGCCACGAGCCAAAAAACAACTATTTATAAATACATATGTTTATTCAATCGTACGTTTCGACCTCTCTCTAGGTCATCTTCAGTGATCACATGAAATCTATAAAATGTCTACCATAATTAAATTCAAACTTTATGAATAATCTCTCATTACTATATAACAGATTTATAGAAACAATTCAATTTACAATTCGCAAATATGAGACGCAAACATATATTACACTATGTAGAATATATCTTCTTCTCGCTGTTTTAACTGAAAAGCAGAAACAAAGCAGAGGACTTATTCAACTGTTGTAAAATTCTTTAATATTGGTCTTACCCTTAGTGCCTCACTGGATCTAAATGTATAAACCAATCATATTTAAGAATTTTACAACAGTTGCAAAGCTGCTGAACGCAGCCAATGATTAGTCGATGATACGACGATTACACTTTGCATAATCGATTAGTCGCTCCATGTCTTTTTAGGCGGCTCCCGTTACGGTGAGCCCTTAGTGCCTCACTGGATCTAAACGTATGAACCAATCACATTTAAGAATTTTACAACAGTTGCAAAGCTGCTTTCTCTGCTGAACGCAGCCAATGATTAGTCGATGATACGATTACACTTTGCATAATCGATTAGTCGCTCCATGTCTTTTTAGGCGGCTCCCGTTACGGTGTCTGGGAATTTTTGCTCAGTTGCTCACTCGGGCTATCGGAGTCGGATAGTGCACGGAGACGCATAATGCCAGGCCGTTATCTGTTCTTTCAATGTACTCCGTATCTCCTGGCTCTGGTTTCAAAGGCCCCTCGGGAGAGGGCCGCGTCGTCTGAACTATCCCAAAGAGGGTTAGGAGCGAACGAACGAACGTGCTTACCCACCATGACCATCGGCGATAGGATAAGCGACGCCCTAGACTTCCTACATCGCTTTAAAATTACCCGCTACAGGACGAGAACAATTAGCATTGCCTAACGTACGCGCACGCCCGCGGAAGAAACGAGATAGCCCGTTATCGCTGTCCACGTCGCGAATCGCGTCTCGTCGAGTACGCGTACGCACCGGCGTAATCGGTCCTTGACTCGACAAAACTAAGAAAATAAATTTAAATGGTGTAACAGAAAATACAGAAGAGTACACTTGAGAGTGCACCGTAAAAATATCGAAAACTGTAACGTAATTTTTTTTAGGAAACTGTCAATCTGTTTTTGTAACTCGGATAATTAATAACGTGAAAAAAGATGTAAAACTGTACACACAAGATATTAAATTTGCACATGAAGAGAACGAGTTTGCTGAGATTTAAAATATTGCTGGATACAAATTTGAAAATGGCTATGTTGGGTCAAAATAATTTTGTTGAAAAATCAAACTATAGAATATGAAAACTTTTTGCATTGCTTATCATTTTTTAGTTTCCAATATAATTATTTTGATGATGTAACAAAATTATTTTCAGTTCTATAGTCAGTAAAATTTTAAAACTTTTGGCAAATTCGTTCTTTCCGTACAAGAATTTTAGTGTACCTCTGATTCTAAATTAGTAAACATAAAATTACAATAATTAATCAAGTACAATATTAATGGCTATAGAGAATCAACGCTGTTTTTGGTGCGTAAATTATATACAAATATATCTTTGATACAGAAAATTCGAACGTTTCGGTCCCATGTTTGGACCATCTCTCATCAGCGATAACATAAAAAATATACAAAAAAGCTACCTAATGTTGGAGAGAATATTGTTAAAACGCAATAATATATTAATATATATTATGACCTCTAAATTAGTAGATTATACATTGATGTGTTATTAAAATCAATCACTTTTAAAACATCACTTTAGTTACGCTTCCTCGCTCGAATGCAATGACTGGCGTACCATATTGGCATTATTCCCATCGAGATGCCTCTGACCTTTTGCGTAGTGACGTGCAAAAAAAATCAAAGGTCGCAAAACAGATTCGCCTTCGATCAGATGAATGGCGACTGACTTGTCTCAAAGTTAATTTAAATATCTATTTATAGACGTGAAGTTATGGAACAGAATAAGTGAGAAAGAGATAGCAGGACTTGGCAGAAACGAGAGAGAAGAATCCCGTAATCTTCAATTTTTAATTTCTTTCCATAGAGTCCATAGTTGTAAAGTATATCCGCATATGATGAAGCGCGTGAAAGAGAAGCGCGTCGTTAAAAATAGCGGTAGATGCAAACGTCAAGAGAGTATTAATTAACTGCAGTTTTAATTGAAACGTATGCGCGTGATGAAGTATATAAAACGATATACGTTGATTCCTTCTTGAAATAGCAGGAGAAATCTGTCAAACAGCTATTTCGCAACTCATTAGAAGTATCTAAAAGCAAGTTTTTGGCGTAGTAAACAGAAATACCAAATTAATTTAATAAAAGATTAAGGAAAGAGAACGATTTTGTAATAGTATAATATTAAAAAATTTAACTAGATACAGATACAAAAATAATTTTGATGGACCATCAAAATAGTTACACAAGAATCTCAAGCATGATGAGCAATGCTACAAAAATTTTAACATTCTAGCAATTAATTTGAGCAATCTATATAATTATTTTGATCGTCTAACAACATTATTTTCATATCTATGTCTAACTAAATTTTTAGATGTTTCAACAGAACCTGTCCTTTTCGTGTAGCAAAAATTAATAGAATGTATCAGGCAAAAAAATATTTTGCTGCTTCAGCTTGAATTATCGCTGTTTTTTGTATCTAGTAAAAAATTATGTATCACGCGTAGAATTTATAGCACAATATTCTAACAACATATAAAAGAAAATTTAAATGTCATACAATGTAATTAAGAAGGCATACACCACGAACGCCAGATGTGAATGGCTTAAATATTTATATTTGAAATATTACAATAAAATAAACGTTTCAGTCTTAAATTAGACCTTCCTCAGTATTACAAAAATTGTCGGAAATAAATTATTATGCATATAAGTAAATTTAAAGTGTTACGAATATAAATTCTATACGTTGTCAGCGGAGAATTTTATAACGCTCAGTAATAGATTTGATTTTGATAGACGCAACGGTGTTCCATACTAATCAGATTGCCTACCGGATCTCGATAAATGAACCAAAGCCAATAGGTGCACACTTTGCTCAACATCAATACAACGCAAAAGTTTCAATTACTATTAAACATTATATGTAAATTTTCTTAAATTAATAATATTGACAGTGTACACCAAAAATATTTTATATGAAAATACATTTGGAATACCAAGATTAATTTAATTAAAAACAATCTGAATAAATAGTTTAGAATTAACATTATATGTAAAATATTTTTCTTAAATTAATATTAACATTATGTTTAAAATTAATATTATGTGTAATTTTTCTTAAATTAATGATATTGACAGTGTACAACAAGAATACTTTATATCGTAATACATTTGGAATACTAAGTTTAATTTCATTAAATACATCTGAATAAATAGTTTTAAATTAACAATGTCAAGAGAATAAAAAGATGAAAAGATCAATATACAAAATTTTTTCAATGTGATTGTGCTCAGCGTCAAAAACGTTATATTCATTTTCGTACGTGTTAGATAGTTTATATACATTCCCTGCGTTGGCAATGGAAAGTTCTAAAGTTATGTAGAGGACGATATTTTAAGTAACGGAAAATATGATTCGGGTAACTTTTCCGTATCATTTTGTTTATTGATACCGTGTGTTTGTTTTTTGATGAATATCATTTCTGATGTAAATCTTTTATGGAAGAAAGATTCAGAAAGTATCCAGAATTTCTATGTCCTCCCAATTAAATTTGTCTAATTTAAGACCGAAACGTCTATTTTATTGTAATATTTATATCCAGAATGTCTATGTCCTCCCAATTAAATTTGTCTAATTTAAGACCGAAACGTCTATTTTATTGTAATATTTCAAATACAAATATTTAAGCCATCCAAATCTGGCGTTCGTGGTGTATACCTTCTTAATTACATTGTTTTATATTCTTACCACGGTATAATCTATTTTGTTAAATGTCATAATCAAATATGATCACTGCTAAATATGAATCACAGTTACAGTCATATGATTGAACGTTACAGAGAGACTTTCTTGATAAATTTGGCAAATAGTTCAAATATAAAAATTCCATCTCTCTCATCTATATTGATTAGATACAAAACATATCCAATATCGCAAGGCCTGCTAGTCATATTTAGCTAATTTTTCGCTATAACCGCAAGATCATTTTTTGCATACATGATCGTCGTGACATTCGCGTTTCAATCCGTATATACCTCCGAGGAACAATGACTGTGCAACAAAATAAGCTATTGTCCGCGAGCAATTCCGACATCTCGCCGCAACCGAATCTCTTCACGCGTCTTCCGTCCTTGCATACGAAGTGGGTCTTCTTCTCGTATTTCTCCGCGTCAAGAAGAGAGAAAGAGAGAGAGAAAGAGAAAGAAAGTGACGAAGAAGATACAAGGCGATGCGACGACGCGTGACCCTTGCGAGGGCTCCCGCGGAGATGACTTTTCGCGCGTGCAAAAGTGTGCCCTCCACTTGGGAATAATGCCGCCGAGTCTCTCTCGCTGGATGGGACGCCCCGTCGCGCGGAACCGAAAACAGCGAAGCGCTGGACCGAGAAAGAGGCGGGGAAAGAGAAGGTCTCGCAGAGATCGCGAGGAGAAAAAAGGATGGAAGGGAGGGTGAGCGCGGAAAAGAGAGGAGAGGAGTGGAGAGACGCGGAAGAGAAAGAGACGGAAGGGACGCCGAGGAGAGGAGCGTATACCCAATATGAAATATTCCCCGACGACGCGGGGAACGCGGGGATAAAACGCGCGCCGCGCCGCGGCTAGAGTAACTCTATATTATTATCCTCTTTCACACCTCCCTGCACTTCTATGCGCCGCGAAAAACCTTGGTACAATCAACAAGAGGCTGTCCATTGTCTCTCATTGTTGTGCGCCTCGTGCAGATACTCTGGCATTGCCAGAGGAGAGTCGCTCGTGTGTTGTGAAAAGTTATTATTCCCCGAGACCGAAAGAGCGTGGTATTAATTGGGCACGACGTAGACCCTAATTAGCACATCTCGAGTCTCCTCCGAGAGCTGTGAACGTGGACGGTCCAAGTCCTCGGCTCCGCGAGACCAGCCGAGAAACTACCGTCGTAATATTATTTTTATCGGTTATGTTATAGCTTATAAATAGCACGAGTGATTTACTGATATTGATAAATTATGCTAAGCTGCGGTAATATTTGTCGGTGCACGCGCAAGAGCTTTCCGCGCGTGCGTTTATAATCATCAGTATAATTATCTGTCTCCACGTGTACGATGTCAATGACGACGACCGCCGCTGGACTTGGCGTCACGTTGAAATAAACAAATATAAACAAATCGTTATACACACGATCGTAAACGATCATTATAATTAGTGGTGCGGTAGACGTTTTTAATCAGCGATGTATGTAAATAAAGTCGATCATTTTCACAGCGCAAAGGAATTTCCTCCGTTCGCAAATAAGGCAGTTATTTCCTACCTTTTGAATCGGAAAAATCGCAAATGCGAAATTTGCATAAACTTGAACGTATAACGTTAGACTGCTAATTCTAAACGAGTGCCTCCGATCATGATCGCACCCTTTCGCCACGCACGGTGCAAAAGTAGCCTGAAAACTGTCTGTCGTAAGTGCGGTCGTTGAATCGCGATTCGTTCGGCCATTGTGCGTACCTTTATAGCGATCAATCAGCTTCGGCGCGCGTGTATCTCTTGTGTGCTCGTCTTCTCGTATTAAATAATTCAATGAACTGACTCGCGCATATCCTGCGGCTCGGCGCAGGCAGGAAAGAAGCGCTACCCAGTGGTAGCGATCGACGGAAAGATGGGCGAGAGAAAAAAAAAAGGAGAAAAACCCGGGGATAGGCACGGTGAAGCATTGCCCGAGGTGATTCGATACGTGAGACCGCTCATTTAAGATCGCTCGAAGTGCATTGCGTCGCGTGTTTTTCCCCCATCTTTCTGCGAGCGTATTGTCGGTGCCGCGTAATGCCGATACCGATGCAAGAAGCCATCTCTTGTTTCAGGAAGTCCCCCGCCACGCAAAAAAATCACCCCTCTGATAATGCGACCCGATATGGCTCTCGGTCGGAATTGCATTAAGATAAACACGAGCGGTTCGCAGTATTTTCGCGAAAGAAAGATTTCGACGAGACATCAGATTTTTGAAAAAAAACTTTTAATGTCCATATCGAGTGTTATTAAGTTTGGGATTCTTTATCTTTTTTAATTTCGTAATTTTTTATTTTAATTTCATACATCTCTCTGTCTCGACATTTGTATCTCTCTCTCTTTCTCTCTCTCTCTCTCTCTCTCTCTCTCTCTTCTCTCTTTCCAGTTTTTACAAAGTTATAAATTATGAGAAAAAGTTGAATCTAAAATGGTCGAAAAATACGCAAATGAAAGAAAGCGCGAGGAACCCGAGATATTCTGATGTATATAGGGTGTCTGATAATTGTTCTGACGGAGTTTGTGGACATGTAGAGTGGACTAAACTAAGACGGAAAGTCCTCTACCATTTTGCGATTTTTGCAATAGTTAACATGATATTAATTCCTAACATTGCCGAAAATTGGTCTTCAATAATTTTTTACTCAAATACTATCAACTTTACAGAAAAACTGCAAGAGATGAAAATTGTTTATTTTCTTCTCATAGAACTCTATGAATTTTTTCAGAATTTTTTATCAAATTTTTTAGTACTGCATTTTCTCATGTTTATCAATATATAAAAAAATATTAAAAAATTTTGAAAAAATTCTAAAAAAATTCTTAGAGTTCTATGAGAAGAAAATAAACAATTTTTGTCTCTTGCAGTTTTTCTGTAAAGTTAATAGTATTCGAGTAAAAAATTATTGAAGACTAATTTTCGGCAATTTTTAGTAATTAATACCTTGTTAACTATTGCGAAAATTACAAAATCATAAAGGACTTTTCGTCTCAGTTTAGTCCGCTCTACATGTCCACGAACTCCGTCAGAACAATTATCAGACACCTTGTATATGTGTACGTCGTCAGGTGGTTTTAAAGATCCGACGACTCAATTTGAATGCAATTTGGAGCGCATTTGCATACGTCAAGATGAAAGCTGAAGTTACTTAACAGACGTCTCGACCATTAAAATACGTTCCTTCCCGAGACAGGATCTTGCTGAAGATATAAATTTCTTTTAATTGTGTTTATACGTACGAATCTATGATGTATATGGTAATTTTCGCAAGCGTACATTCATCAAAGAATCGTGCGCATATATGAGCTTTTCTTAATATGTTTTCCCTCGCGGGAGCATGTAACATCGTAGATTGTCACAGCAGGCAATCGCCTTCTGCAGTTTTTCAGGCACGCTTACGCAATTCAGGCCGTGTTTCAATTTCCAAGTCTAACAGCCTCGGCTACTGCATCGGGGAGGATTATCTTTACATCATTCTCGTCGAGATGACAAATGCCTAGAGACTTGCGAGCAGTATATCGAAATTAGAGATCTCGTACGTGTCCGACTATTGACGAAGGTCTTTAATCTTGCCTTGCAGATGGGCCCTTAACGATCATGGATTGCCTTATCAACACTGGTCGTCTCTCCCGCGGGAAAACCTTGTCTTTTGTATTGTCACGCGCATAATAATATTCTCTCGCGTAATACAACCATCAATGCCAGGCATATAAATCGGTCTAATCAGAATAAATATCGGCGGCAGATGGAAGTATGTATATATATATATATATATATACAGGGTCTTTAAAAAGTCTGGAAACGCTAAAATATTTCGAAAACGATCAACTCTAGTGAAAAATATATAAGAGCAAAGTTGTAGGACTTCAAAAAACCTACTTGATGATTTTGATAAGCTCTCGAGGTGTGCTACAAGAATATGCAATGAAAAATAGGGAGTTCCATTTAAAAAATTCAACTTGCCCTTCATATGACCTTGCAGACTCCACCTAAGGTCAACCTCTTATCATCAGTTAGGTAGATTTTTTGAAGTCCTACAATTCTGCTTTTATATATTTTTTACTAGAGTTGATCGTTTTCGAGATATTTTAGCATTTCCAGACTTTTTGAAGACCCTGTATATTTGTTGGAGTTTATGAGAAATACGCACATGTAATTCTTTCCTTTTCTTTTTCGTAATTCGAGAAACGTGAATATTATACCTTTTCGTCACGCAACAAATACAAACGAATGGCCGTCGGTAATATTTTACATAGGCAGAATAACACTGTGGTTTATCTATCGCTTTTAATCTTGAATTTTTATTTAACGATGACGACAGACACCAAATAGAAAACTCTTGCACAATGTTCTATAGAATTTGATTATTTGGCAAGAAAAAAAGGAAGGACGATGGCAAAACACTACGGTTGTTTTGAAACTCGGTTGCTGCTATGTTCGAAAAAATTTTTTTTCTAGTACTTTTAATATTCAAACGTGTTATACAATATTTTAGATGTACAAATCTGCTTTTTCGCTTACGGGAAAAGTTTCATATATAATTATATAAAATTATATAAAAAATGGACATATTTTATATACAAAATTATATATAATTATATATAAAATATGTCCATATCGTGTATAACATTTTTTCCCGGACTTTTTATTGCTTTTTAGTAAATAAATTTTTTAGTAAATAATTCAATTCATATAATAATTTAGAGTACTTTCTTATAAAGTATAGTAAATTTTTAATGATGATCTCAGAATAAATACTCTATCTCCCTCTCTCTTTCATTCTTATTCTTATTTTATTTCTATTTATTTTTTCCGGTTCTTGTATAACATATTACGTTGTTTAAAATTTACTATAATATTATATTTATGTATACACTTATTTTCATCGTTTGAGGAGAGAGTTTGTTTTTATCCTAGAGCGCCAGTAAGCAGTAATTCTTTCTCTTTTTTTTCTCTTTCTGACTATCACTCTGAGTGCGTTCCACTCAACATTCGCAACGGTCGCGGGCATCATTTCATCCTTATCATTATCAAATATTAGAGAATCAGGACGAAACGATACTCGCGAGCGTAACGAACGTTAAGTGGAACGTGCCTTCTCTCGTCGGAAGAAACACGCGGGTGTCTTATAATGATCATTCCTGCGACGGGCGAAGAATTAGAAATTGAGCGACGGGCGGCAGCCACGTGCGGCACCCAGAGAGGATGGCAAGTGGGAAATTGTAAGCGGGTAGGCCACTAGTGCGCTCCGAACATGAATGAATGGAACCTGCTTCGCCGCTTACATGTCCATTATAGGCACCGCGCCCGCTATGTATGTACGTTCGTGCACGTAGCGCATGTTTACTTGTGTAGCGCGGCCTCTCCGTCTGACGATCGGTCGCCATTGCGCACGCACACAAGCGCACGTACGCAAATCCCCAACATGCATACAACGTTACGTCGTCCGGCCGTGTTCGTTCCGACGCGACGCACGCGATGAGGCGATTTGTTTATCCCCGCGTACCCATGTATTTACGAGAGGAACGCGTCTATGAAAGCAACGAACATCGCCGCGATCTGTTTATACTTTATTCCACGTTCCAAGTGTGCGACCTGTGTGTACATACGTCCGTGTGTTTCCGAGCATTCCAAGCGAGAAGCGCTTCAGTCAGCTACGCCGCATCGCTGCGCGCGTCAATGTGTGTGTGAGAGTCTTCCGAGTCGGTGAAACCGGGCAGTAGTTAATGGAGTCTCGTCGCGGTGAAACGGTGCGCGTCGGGATTGAATCGCCAAGGCCGCGATTGAACGCGATTCCACGATGAACGGCCGTGGCCCCCGCTCGGCCACGAAACCCGATTCCCGTATCTCGAAACTCGTCGGCCGATGGAGGACGTTCCTGAGACACCGGACTTTCCGACGGATCCATTGATTATCGATTCGTCCGAATCTATGATCCGGGGTCGTCGCTCGAGTCAAATTCGACTTCTGATACACGTAAGTAGACAGAATATAGAAAATTGACGCGATTTGGAAATTATCCTCGTTCTTAACCTAACCTAGCGTTATTATATGACCTGATTTCATCAATGTATAAGATTAACTGTAATCTTGGTTTAACTTATTCTTTTATTGTATTCTAATTCTAATAATTCTAAGAATTAGAGTTATAACGTGATAATTTTAGAATCGAAATTTTAGTTGTTAATCTAACATTGTTAGAACTGGGTTTATATTGAAAATCGGTCAACGAAAACACGGTTCTATTTTCGATCAGAGATTTCACACCTATTCTACAATGTGTTCTTTGTTTCCTGTTTTTTGTTGTTTACCTCTTGCTTTTTTCTCCTTTGCAACCGTTTTATATCGACAATTTTATTTCTTGCTATGTATTTCTTGTTTCTTTCAAAGTTCGTTAACTTTCATCTCAGGCGATATAAAACAAAACTTGATAAGAAGCAAAAAGACAAGATGTAAAAAATAGCAAAAAGCAGAAAACAGAAAACAAAAAGCACATTGTAGAATAGGTTTTAGGTTTTTTTTAACGAATCTTTGATGGCTGTGTTAATAACGTGCTTTTTGTTATCCGTTTCTTGCTGTTTGTTTCTTGCCTTCTTGATTAAAAAGGCAAGAGACAAACAGAGATAAACAGCAAGAAATAGGAAACAAAAAGCACATTGTAGAACAGTCATTGTTCTCCGGCTAATGGAAAACATTGTTTTTACATTTTTTGAAAAAAATTATAATACAATAGTAACAATTTTGAAAGTAGCAGTCAATTTTTTGGAAGATAAATGGAATCTCTGGTTGTTTTACGTTGGAGAAAACTGGGGTGCTATTCTGTACACGTTTACTGAGAGTTGTCTGTGTCCTTACGTAGCCTGTTTGTCATACAAAATATTTGCGTAACAAGTGTAACAACACATAATGACATTGAGAACTATTGCTAGACGTACAGAATTGGACCCCTGGCAACAGTAAAGGGGAATCGAATTTCGTTCACGTGATTCTACACGTTTAATAATACTGATCAGTAATATTGAATCAGTAACACCGACAGTATTATTGACTTTGTTAGGGGTCACCTTTACGAAAAACTTCAGATACTACGAATATAATGTTATTTTCAAAGTTGCTTTGCGTTTGTCGTTATAATAAAATAAAGTTTTAAAATGATTTTAAATCACATCGACTTAGTTGTATAATCCAAACTTAATTAAAACTCTTTAATTAAACTTTTTACTATCCAGCTTTTCTTTTTTTTTTTCTTCAATTTGGAGAAAAAGAAGAGGAAAGATGAATCATATACAAGAAGTTCAGTGGAAAAAGAGTAGACTTATAAAGATTTCAAGTTATTATGATATAAATTATACGATATAAATTCTTAGGTTAGCTGATATTTAAGAAACCCCGTCTTATCATTATCACATAATATAGTCATGTTACATATTTTTGACTTTACTAACGCCGAGTTAACATATTCGTCGTCAAGTATAATATATTATTTTAACTGATTTTCCGTTTATGCCAACCATATTATTTATTAATGAGAAGGTCAAAGAAATATGAAATTGAATTACAATACACTGAAAGAAAAGATTGGCTACTGCAGCAAATTAAATGGTAAAATATGGCACAGCATTCTTAATTGGCTACAGCAGCCAATTTTTGATTGCATTAGCCAATTGAAATCCTATACTGACATTGCGGATAGACTAACACAACCAAAAATTGATTGCAGCGACCAAAAATTGGCTATTGTAGCCAATTAAAAATGCTATGCCAAATGTTTTACCATCTAATTTACTGCAGCAGTCAATCTTTTCTTTCAGTGTATATAATAAATAAAAATATTTATTTTATTGTTTAACAATGCACTTTATCATATTTTATTATCACTAATTGAAATGGTAGTCTTACAAATGTAAATATCCACATGTTGTACACACCTGGTTAAATTGCTGATAATTGATAACGTTAATGGAAAGCTCATTGTCGTAGAAGTGAATGTGTTAAATTTCTTAATTTTGAAATTTATAACAGAGATCAGCAAATATTTCTAAATAAGTATCAGATAATAAATATTTTAGATTTTGTGGACCAAAGAGAATTTGTAGATATTGTATAACAAGTAAAAAACTAATTTTTATACTTTTTTTTATTAATGAAATTTAATATATACTAATAATTATGCAAGTCCTCTACAAAAATTAACAGTAAATCAACCATAATTTATCAATCTATAACACGGTGCTGAATTGCAAGGTATTTCGAATAGTAGATATCTAAATGCAAATTGGGTGACGATAACCATTGCAACTTTCGACAAGCAATCAGCAGCCGAAATACGGATTCGAATGAATAATAAATCGATCTCTCTTTTTTTTCCTATTTCGATAATAATTGTCACGACGGTTTCTCGTGATTGCGTTTTTAACACCCGGTGTGCATTACGAATTCACAATTATGAATTCAGTATTGAATCGTGATGAATATTATTCTGGCATTTGCGCCGCGCTAAAATCTGTCTAGCCAATTAATAGCGACAGGCAGAGGCCTAAAACTGCTTCGAGCTTTTTACGATTGCCTGTTTTACGGCCGTTTTATATCTTGCGTCGCGAAAATTTAATGATTGCCTTGCAACATTTATATATCAACGAGTCGAATTTCCGAGGCCACGACGAAATTTGCATATATTAAGATGTGTCTAGAATAAAATGTGTGACAGCTTCGCTTTTCGATCGATTATTGCTTATAAACAACTTTTGTTTGCTTCGGCCTGTAGTTTACTTTTCATGAGATTCTCGTGGATAATGACAGTTTATATTCAAACGCTTGACTGATTGAAATATTTACATAATATAAATAAATATGTATGGGTCAACCCCTATACCATCCTCGATAACATCTAATAGCGTTTTTCATTGGCAAAACTAGTGCGCACTCAGT
Source organism: Trachymyrmex cornetzi (assembly GCF_001594075.2). Taxonomy (NCBI): domain Eukaryota; kingdom Metazoa; phylum Arthropoda; class Insecta; order Hymenoptera; family Formicidae; genus Trachymyrmex; species Trachymyrmex cornetzi. Next base: position 25,259 of record NW_017298564.1, read on the forward strand.
GCATATTAAAGCTGTTGTACACTATTCTAATCTAAATATAAAAATGAGATATCTCAATTGATAAAATGAATTTTTTTTTATGAATTTTTTTATACCAAAATTTATTTTATCAAATAACACAATAAAATGTATCGAATATTTCACGGTTTAATTCGTTTATATATTTTTATTAAACGTATATCTTTACGTCGATTTTTGTACAACGGCTTTAAAGTGCACTGAGTGCGCACTAGTTCTGCCAATGAAAAACGCTATAAGTGTGGTAAAACGATGATACGAATAGAAAAATGTTTCTTTTATGTGTCTCATTAATTTGCATTGAGCTGTGTAATCAAATCATCACATATTTCAACAACACAATTTATGATGGAATATAATATCTTTATCTTATTTTTTTACTTGTTAATTTAGACTTTGACATGTAATATACATATGATTGCAAAATATCTCAAATATGTTTTTGTAAACATGTTTTTTTCTCTGGATAAGATAATATTTTCATAAATGAAATTATTTTGTGCACAGGGCAAGTTTCATAAACTTGGGTTTCACGTAAATCCTAGACAATTTATAGCAATTACTTTCCATATACTTAAACCTGCCTCTCATTTTCGCAATTCGATCTACATTCGGCATATTTCTCGCAGAGTGCAATATGCAATCACTTTGGAAAAGTAGCTCGTTAATTGCGCAGTGTATCGATAATTATTAGCCTGTTTAGCATCATGATGAAATTTACTGACCAATATATTACGCTTTACGCGTCTTCGAATACACATCGGCGAAAGCTTAATGGTTCCATTTGCGCGATGGAAATAGCAGACACGATAGACACGTGCAAGATCATCTCCGTCGTCGTTGCCGTCACCATGGCAAAAGTCAATCGTTTAAGCATACTTGACATTATTACGTAATATGACTATATCCCATCCTCACTACTGGAGGAAAGTTCAAGCAGCAGAATTGGCGAACCGCACAATTGCAGTTACCGTAATCTTCGATGGCACGTTTCCTGAATAACATCTCATGTGAACGCTTCAATACCGCGATATACAAGTTGAAGACGTCAAATAATTCAGAAACTCGAAAAAGTTAAGTTTGGTCCGAGCTTGCAAAATTGCTACGCTATATTTACTACACTAAGAATTAAAGTTGTCGTTTAAAAAAAATAGTAGTTAATTCAACTAAATGCAGCGGTGGTTACATCCTTCAAGGCTGTCAAGCAAATATTTATTAATTCAGACAAATAACATATTGATATGACTCACGTAGATTTAATTTAAATATATAAATAATTGAATATTTTAAATAATCACTACGAATTAAACGCACTTACTCAAGTTAACAACTTTTTTCTCAGTGTATAAAACGGATTTATGAGTATAGAACGGACACAAAGTGTTTCTCTGTCTCGGAATTTCATTATCCGCGCTTTACCTTTCTTGAAAGTTTGTGGGTGTTATTCGTTTTCGCCCCGTAGATTTATTCCGACCATGCAGCGGTTAGTCGCGTCACGTTTTGCGTAATGGGTCGCAGCTGCATCTGACAAATGTTCGCGCATGAGAAACGTCATCAGTAAATCTAATCAGTATACTTAGTTCGACTTATTACCGAATCAGTATATCTAAGCAGTATACCTACACGAAGAGAATTTTCTTTTAAAATTTACCCTGAAAATATGGTACACGGAGAAAATTTTATATTTAAAATTACTATAATGTGTGTGGTAGCTGCGGACATCATGTAAATTATAAGTTTAAATGCTATAATTATTTTTTTTTTAAAACAATAGTGCAACGTAATTTTTATACTTTTTCATAGTAAACATTTTTTATTACAAAATCACAACTGTTGAATAAAAGTTAATATTATAAAGATAAGTAAAAAATATATACCTAGCAAATTTTGTTTGCGTACATAGTAAAAATTAATAGTTTTTATTTTAGAATATGGCTTAAGCACTGGTTTAACAAAATAATTACTTTATTTATTGTAATTATGTGATAAAAATTAATATTACCATAGTAAACGTTACGTCGGAATCATGTTGTGATGGTCCATCGAAAATACTAGACATAGTAAAGTGTAATTTAAAATTGTATTAAAATTTAATATAAAATTTTCTCCATGTAATTATGATACGATACAATATTTTAAAGATTTTTACCATGCACTTTAGTAAAATTGATCCAAATTTATTTTATACTTTATTATATAATAGTTTTATTAATGAATGAGAGAGATTTACATAAAAATTTTTCAAAATACAATGTTCTCCATGTAGTTATGATACAATACAATATTTTAAAGATTTTTACTATGCACTTCAATAAAATTGATCCAAACTTATTTTATACTTTATTATAGTTTTATTAATGAATGAGAGAGATTTACATAAAAATTCTTCGAAATACAATGTTGTCCAACGACTGTCATATTTTCAGGGTAAATTCTAAGAAAAAATTCTCTCCGTGTAGTGCGATTTATTACCGAATTACGTGCATCGATTTTCTCGAGCAGCGCGATTAGCAGGCCATTACGATGACGCGAATCCGCGCCTTTTTCGCCCCGTACGGGGGGCGAATGGGAGAGTTCTCCGAATTTATGGCTTGCGAGGGCGCGACCATCTCGTCGCTGTCGCCCGGCAGGATGTTGCAAAATTGCTCGATCGTTAACGGAAGGTACTCGCCACTTATCATGTCGCGCATTACGTATGTACCTTTAATCGTGCCATCGTGCGTACGAGAGCTGCGTACGAGGGCATCGTAAATACATCGGGAGAGAACAATCTCGCGCGCCTCAGAGCGAAGGTCGTTAAGCTCGTTAACTTTCGTCGGAAACGGTAACGCACGGAGCGAAACAATTATTGGTACCGTATCATACGATGATGCGCGCAGCAGACAGGGCGAGAGAGATCGAGGGGGAGGCTCGCTCTCTCGTAATTCGTGGGTCTGCACCTCGGCCGATAGGCTATCGTTATCGAAAGTCAGCCTGTCAGATTGAAACGTTTTCGCGCGGTACTCTTAATGGGCCAGTGTCAGTCAATTTGTTTCGCGATACGCCCTGCACCGAAAAACGTAACTTCAGATACCCGAAAATTATCCGCCTCATATCGGGGCCACAGTCGTAATGCCTCGCGACGGTCTGTAATTTTCGCTCGTCTCTCTTAAGATAGATTTATTCCGCTCGTGACGGTCGTTTTCATTTTTCGGCGGTATTATTACCCGCGACCGCCCACGTGCACTGCGGGAGAAACTCGCGATTCGCCAGTTATACTCATTATGTCTCTCCTGTAATATGAAATATAAATGCGCGAGTGGTTTATAAATGATTTCAAGGTTTATTCGCTGGGAAATACCAGCCAATCCTCGAGTAACAAGCAAAATTAATATAATGTAGTTTGCGTAACATTAAAATATATGAAGTTAACAAATTTATGAAACAAGAAAATATTTATTAGAACGAAATGATTTATTAAATCCATCTTTTTGCAACATTTTATTTTGCAACATTGGGAAATTATGACAAAGTAGAGATAATGTTTTTTTTACATCAATTTCAGTATTAAGATTATCTTTACAAACACGCAATACGCGTCTTGTATTTGCCTTACATTTTAACTTGATGGATTTTGTGCCTATCGTTGAAGATCAGGGATTAAAATTTCACAAGTCAGTTCACAATGACGTAATTTAAATGAATTCTCTTATCGGTCGATTTCCACGGTGCGTAACATTATCCGCTTCGGAGGATCGAATCCGATCCTTCAAGACGTCGCACATGCTCCGGATTCCAGTCAGGATATTTCTACCTCTTGATCGGAACCTGGACCGGCTGCGGTTCTCGAAAACCAGTTCAGCGAAGCATTATAATGCCGAATATACACAACCGCGGCCCGTTAACTAATCTCCCTGTAGCGACCTTCCATTAGCCCGATTCCACGGCCGATACATCATTGCGCGACGGTGCCGTCGATCTCTCGCACGCGTTTCTCTAAGGATCGAGAGTGTAAGTAGATGGCAAAGCCTTGTTTTTCGAAAAAGATTGTATTCTTATCTTAACAAACGTTCAACTTGTGTGTCTCTCGGTTTTTCAAATATTCGATATCTGAAAAAAAGTTAAAGAACGATACCTCTCGCCCAAATTATTATCGTTGAAATAAAATGATACTGAAACGACTTACATTGGTAGATATCAAAGAAGCGAAAAATACTTTCCAACTCTTCGAAAATAAAACTTTGTTATTTTTAACTTCCAAGTGTGTATCAAAATATAAATCAATCCATTTCTGTAGTTAATTTCAAAGTAAACAACGTCCATATTGATATACGCATTTTGTAAGTAATAAACTAGATTTGAATTAAATTTAATACATTTTCTCGAGTTATAACTCCATCATTTTAGTTAAATCAATGATATATTGGATGTTTTCCATTTGGTGACACAAGTCGATACAAATGTGCGGCTCTGTCTTTGTTACTTGTGGAATGCCAAGAAAAATAGAACGTTTGTGTCAACTTGTTTCACTAAATAGAAAGCATCCTGTGAATAGACGCAGTGGCGACCTTATAGAAATGATTAACACCTTTACGAGATGGGAAAGAAACTATTTAGTGACGCTGAATGTGTCATATTTTGAACCAAAGATACAATGAAATAATGAATTATAATAAATCTTATTTAAGGAAAAAACTCAGTAAAAATCAACCTCTGCTTTTTATAAAAGTAAAAAATAACTCAAATTAGGCATAATTTAACATTATGAATTTAACATTGTAAGAGTATACGAATTTTATCGTTCACTCTAAAAAATATCAATGTGGATTTAACACCCATGCGGTGTCTAATTGTCTATATAATTTTCACTGTGGTATTAATATTAACCCGGACCGTACCATCTACAATTTGGTGCCTCATCCATACCATCAAGGGTCACTTCAAATCTCTTTGTATTTTCTCACCTCTTCAAAATAATTCAAAAAATCTCTAAAAATTCACCAACATATTTTCAACTTTCTAGAATAAATATTAACTCTTTATTTTGGAAATAATAAAATGTAGTATAATTTATAATTACCGAAAGACTCCAAGAAACTCGCACGAGCAGGAATCGCTCGGTCACTAGTTACCCATATTAGTACGGTAATGGTGTAGATTTCAAACCCTGACGTTCATCTCAACACTATCGTGATGTAAATTTTAAAACCCTGTGGTATTAAATCCACATCCTATTGGTGTTCATATTAACACCAACACAATAAGAACTATGTAGATACTAAGTGCTTGTATTCAATTATGTTAAATACATTCAAGTTATATTGAGGTTCGTCCTAATAATTTAAGCGCACCAATTACAGCGCGGATTTCTATAAACGCCCTACATTAATTTATATATTATCGTTAAGTTTTTCATTAGAAGGAATCTTTTTACGGTTGTTATAGTATTTTTTTTATATAGATACCGCTATTATTTAGACTGTTCGATTATACGTCGAAACGTACATAGGAATAATAAATCGATGAGCTGGCTAACTTATTCCAGCCAGACTCTCGGCAATCTAGCTCAATGAGTTGACGTGAAAATATGCGGCGAGGACATGCTCGGGAACTTCCACGGGAAGCAGGGAAGGAAGGATGCGTTCACCAGGCTGGGCATACGTTACGCAGTCATAATTCTCGCGTCTAGCCGCCGGCTACGTCACTACCACGCCGGCCACTCGACAAATCATTCCTCGTTAACGCGGACTTTTTATCATGGGAAAAAATATCAATTTGTGCCGTTCCTTCGCCGTATGCGGCCGTCAAGGCTAACGGTCCCTTAGCTCACCGCCGCGCCGATCTATGCGTGCCCGCGGAATTTCTCCCTCGGCTTTCCTAAGCCTTACCTATTATCATTTCCTCGATATCTGCGCGATGATACCGCGCTTTGTCGAGCGATTCGCCGGCGGAAACGCGGAATGCCGCGAGGAAATCCCGAGACGCGCGAGAGGGAGTTTTATAGCGGGATGCCGTCGGGAAATCCTTAGATGTGTTCGAAGAAGTAATCGAACTTTTTACGGCATATCTAATCACGAATTTTTGCCACGAACCGGGAAGCGAAATCTTTCAATTGATACTCTGAACGGCGACTCGATTTTCCTCAAGTAAATTTCAAAATAAGATGGCGGTATATCGAGGAAATACGATAAGATTTATTCTTATCGCGAGGAGCTTTCCAAGAAGTAGAAATTTATTCTTCGTTCGCGCATAATTCTTAAATAATTTTTCATCCTTATAATTATCGCGACAGACCAAAGCAATACTTTTTCTCACTATATCTTCAGCTGTTAGGAAGACAGGCAAAATTTTCTAAACGACCGTTTATCCTGACGATTGGTGCGTACATAAAACACGACGATGGTTATATATCATGGCTATCAGCCACGCGTAGCGCCTGTGATCATTCAAAACGTCCCGACAAATCATTCCTCGTTAAAGACGGTTTTTTCCCCTCATAGAGCGGGGAAAAATATCAATTTTTGCCGTTTCCCGCCCATATTTCTTCGTCCATCTAACGGTCCCTTTCTCCGCCGCGCGTTTATCCTTCATCCCGTCTCTTCTACACCTTCCGCGCCCATCTTTTTCCATGTACGCCGGGATGTGATAACCGCGAGAGAAACTCCGCGTCGTAAGACAAGGTGTAGCTAAAGGTAGCGCGATTACTCGTTGTGCATGAAAGACGCGTAAGGAGCTCGCGCGCGGAGGGGAAAGATGCGAAACACGTAATACGAATGGCGTAAGATAGGGGAAGAATGAGCGATGGTGTTAACGCAATTTCCTAGGTAACCGCGTACGCGCGGCAAGAAGAGACAAGAAGTAATTACCGTGACAGCGTGTCGGTACAGTGCGTCGCGCATATGGAACGACTGATGCGGCCGTTGATTCTTGACTCCACGCTCGATTTTGTTCGAGCCCAACGTTAGATTACGACCGATGTAACTCGCTCGTAAAACCGCCGTGTCCGAGAAGCGTCCGATGCCTCGACGCGTCGAATCGGACGTGTCTATTTCCCTCGTCCAATCGTGCGACGTACGACGGCACGATATAGTAGAAAATCCTGTAGACGTCACTTAAGATCATCCGCGGATATTACCGGCGATTTCATAGGCTATTACTGTTTAATACTAATATAAATTATGATTTGATACTTGGATATTGCCTGCGAAAGTGTTGCATGAACTTTCGTAGTTCATCCTCGGCCCGATGTGCTTTCTATCGTTCAGTTAAGATCACCGAGATCATTGACCGATCCTCGTTCGCTCGAACTCGTCGCGATTATATTTATTATTTGCGCTGTCGGGACACTCGAGTTGACAAGGAGGACTCCGGGGCGTATTACTTTGACGTAACACAAGGAAACAGGAGAGAGAGAGAGAGAGAGAGAGAGAGAGAGAGAGAGAGAGAGAGAGAGAGAGAGAGAGAGTGGAGCCTCGCAGTAAGTAGCGAGCGCTCTCGACAATGCGCGACGGGTGTGCTTTTACCTCTAGGCTCTTTACCTTCCCCTTCCTGGCCATTCAACGAAAATGGCCTGCCATTATTGGCATTGTGGCGACGACGAGAAAAGCGAAGGCGCGAAGAACGGTACCCCCCCCCTCCCCTCCCCTCCTTCCGTCGCCGCTTGACTCTCGCCGTGGGCTAACGATCGTGTTATTAGCGCAAATCAAATTGGCGACTGTCTCACGCCGGAACAACGGCGAGACCGCCAAGAGGCGGAAGGAGACGCACCGAGGACCAATTTACTCTCGCGGCGAGCGTTAATTTGCATATCGAAATCGAACGCACGCGCAGTCGGAATCGTCCCGATTTCCAGTCTCACCGGCACTCACTTCATAACACTTCGACTGCTTATACTGTCTCCAATACAGAGAACTTCTTACTCTCGGTAAGAAATGTTTCTACATTATTATTATTATTATTCCTGTGCGAGAAGAAATATACTTTTATGTAATTCCGCACTGTTTCTTGTTACAGGTGGTAAGTAGTAACATAATAACCATTAATTATACACATATCAGTTATACTCTACTTTTTTTTTCTTATTTCTTATTATACCTGCAACTAATATTAACTGTCTATTATCATTGATTATTAATTATAAGTACCTCGATTTTTCAATTATATATTCACCCGTTAAAAAAACACTATAACGTTACAGTGACTCGTTTTTTTTTTGCAGATGAGTATATATTAATATTTTATCATGAAGTTTATTCACACTTTTATCATGGAGTTTGTCATGGAGTTAGTCACGGTTGTTTAACAGCGGAGAAAGTCTTCTTTCTCAATAATATCTATTAGGTCAAGTCATAATTAACTCTCTTCCTTTTGATCTGTCAAATATTTATCTATTTGACGTCTCTGTTAATTACTTCGTTGTTTATCGTGAATTTTGTTCGGTTTGACAATAAGAAAAATGCTTATTTGATAATGGAAAACAAAAGTCATTGATCCAAGGTAATCCATTTGGTATTTTTCGAAAAACATTTGTTGCCGCGATAGAAGTTATTTATGGCTGCACCCAACAACGATCGGCCTGGGCTGAATTTACTCTTTAAATCTGCTTGAAGCGTCGCGACTGTTTTTAATTACGTCCATCTTCTCGCTTAGTACTAATTACGGCGTGAAATACGGCTTCTCTTTAGACACTCGACGTTCGTGCTTTACGGTACTCTCTCGCGAACAGTCGTGGCGCCGGATTTCTTTCTCGCCTCGAATCCCCGTCGCCGGGAACGGTAAATTAACACGCTACAGAGCAAACGTCACGACCGATTATTTATCACTCTTATCCACGATAAACGACACGATACCCGACGGTGGCCTCGCCGCGACGCTTATCCACGCGCGCCAGGCGCTAATTATGAATCTTTTTTCTCCCTCGTGCGACCGCTTTCACAAAATACGGATCTGATCGCGCGATAAGGCGTACGCGTGTCCAATCCCAGGTGTCATTTGCGCGCCATGTCGCCGTCGATGGACACTGACAGTGGCCGGCGCAATAATCAACGTAGATTGCCGCGTGTCTCACGGCACGGAACTTAACGATTATCAAAGCGATCGATCGAATTGTCGCAACGAAGGACAGGGTTGACTCGTTCACCCTCCCTCCCTCTCTCTCTCTCCCTTCTCTACGCTTATACATCATTTAGATATCATATCTATAAGCTAGCGACACTAATGCTGATCAGTTATCTTGCGCATTATAATAACTATTACGTCATCCCATGTTAGAAGTAGTTAAACTCGGGATAATTTTACAACTTTATTAGGAGAACTCGCGCGACGTAACGTCTTTCTAGCGTAACCGATAAATAGCCGCGGTAAGATAGCTTCGAGAAGCACTTGTAGGTAATATATCGATTCACCGATATCTCGCCGTCTCCTCATTGTGTTTTTCCCTGATTTTTTTCTCGCAAAGTATACGTCGTATCTCCGCGTGCGTGTCGCCGCAGTGGAATCACGAATTACCGTCGTTGATCGCTCGAGGCTTCAACGGACGCTCACCGACTTGCGGAACCTTGTGCGTTTACCTGCATACAGGGTGCCCCATTAGTAGTCATTAAACTTTCCCGCATGACTGACCTGCCCGGCTTTCGGGGTCTCGCAACGCCGGTGTTCGCCGGCCTTGCGAGAGGCCGGCGCGGCGCTCGAGCCTTAGAAAATTGGATCGGTACTCTCGTACCTCTATATCGATGTACGGCGTGTGGCAGGTTGCCAATTATGAAATCTGAGACTCCAGCGAACCGCGCCCGCGCCGCGTATATACCCAAGTTTTTTTTTCTTTTTTACGTTTTTCCGAACGTCGCGCGAGCGGATATCGCACATTAATAATCTAAAACATGATTTTCCCTATTGCGATGCATTATTGATTCCAACGTCTCGATTATTACACATTTGCATTGCGACGACTAGATAAAGCCGATAATGCGAGCAGATAATACCAATAACACGTATTTCGCGAGCAAAGTAGACATCATTAAGAAACGCAAAATCAAATATCATGCGATTTCATATGCATGAGACGGTATCGGCGTATCGGCAGAAGTGTAATATATCATTTAATACGCCATTTTATTCATACGGATTCGAGAGATCGGCAGTATTATTCCATTTAATTACAACTAATATAAGAACAATCTTATTTGAATTGGTAACACGTTATTATTTCGTCTTTTTACGAATATTATGACGATGAAGTAACAGGTATAATGATAGTATTATCATCGATATTACAATAATTATATTCGTAATAGTCATAATAAAAATGCTGATCTCGAATGATATGAATAAAATGGCGTGTTAAATGATATATTGCACTTCTTCTATGATACAATCGTCGACCAAGAGCGCGGCAAAGCCGACCGTAAAGCCCGACGTGTTGCTCAACGCGAGATTTCGAGGGTCACCCTATGTGAGAGGCGCGAAGGAAGCTTTGTGGGTACGAGAATGGTTGCGGGAAGTGTCCGGTGTGTTCGGGAGCGGCCGTCCGAGAGCGGATGGTCACCCTGTTTCAAAGGGTCATCCATTGGCTCGCTCTCACTTAGCATAAAAGGGGTAACTAGCAATGCCCGTTGCCATAATGGAACGAGTGTCCCATGGACGTATAATTAGGCGCGCAGTCCATGGGAAATTCGGACCCCATTCCGACGTTTTGGCCAGTCGGTCTGAACGTTTTCGCATAAGCATTATTAAAAGATAGGGTCATCCTCGCAGAACAAAATCGCGTAGTGTCGACGAGCAGTTGTCAAACATCGAGAAATATGATACGCGCGAAATAAAGGGCCACGATGGAGAGGCGCCAATAAAATCGCAGATACTCTATCTCGTCTATCTGATGACGTAAAACGGCGTTTTAATCCTTTCATCGATGTTTCCTCCTTCGTTCGTTCATTTACGTTGCGTTTTTTATGCAACACGTCTCACGCTGCGTTATTGCGATGAGGAACACAGAAGACTGACAGCGATGTAGACATACCGAAGAGAATGCAGTATTAATAATTGAACATTATCAACTGTCGTTGGGAAACGTACCGTTCCTCGTTACACGCCGATCTGTTTGCTTAATGGCTTGATAACTACTCGTTTTAAGACGATTATACATTTATGAAAAAAAAAACCGCTGATCATGTAACGAGAAAATTAAGGACACGACAATATTGCTAGGCACAGCTACATTCCAGATAGTCGGCAATAAAAGAATATCTATGGAAAACTTTTCCTGGGAAACACTGACTTCGATATTGCAGGATTTGTTTGAAGAAAATAATCATCTGAACGATGTTTCGCATTGCAAGGTTAAAGATGACACAGAATTATCATTAATAGTCAGTCCACGTGTAAGAATACGATTTGCATATCTGTCAGATGCTCTGTGATGAAAGATGTTGTATGATGAAAATCTTATCGAAACATCAATTTCGATTAAAACTGATTTATGATGTATGTCCCCAAAGCTGTTTAAATTAAAATTTAATATAGCAAAGTCTAATGATTCAATTGCGTATTACAATAATTTCAATATGATTTTAACGATATTTTCATCAAAGCTTCCTATTCTTTTTAGTGAAGCCAAATTCGTTCCAATCATAATAAAATATTTTATACAATTATTAGACAGTATATTCTCTTAAGTAGTTTCTATATAATTAAGAAATTGATAAATAAGTTTATCGCTGGAATGTTTGTTGAATGCTGAAGTGAAATCGACATTTTATAAATATCAACACTCTCTCTCTCTGAATGTTATTATCAACTTATCAAAATTTACTAGCGAATTTGCTGGGCATTTCCCGTGAATAATCAATTATCAATCGTACGTTATATAGACCATATCGCAAAACATCGAAAGGAATGCTGTCCTGATAGCGCCGTCCGAAAAGAATATATGCGAGCCTCAAGGCCGATTGAAACGCACACCTCCTACTCGCGTTGAAATCACCAGACGTCGAGTCTTAGGCGTTGAAAGTATAACACCGGTATGAGAGACACAGAGAGAGAGAGAGAGAGAGAGAGAGGGTTCGATATCCATTTTTATATATATGGAAGAACAACTTACGGTGAGTCAGAGTAATTGAGAGAAATGCAAATGATTTCATCTCATTAAATAAGTCATCACTCTTAACGGTTCGTAACAATTATTTGATTCTCGACTGAAGAGCATATCACTTATCGCGTTTTTGTTTCTGACGTAAGAATTAATTCAATCGACGCGTTGCCGTCGTCGCAGATACGCGGCAGCGATTATTTTCGCGTGTCTACAGTATATCCCGGGATCTATATATAAACTCACCGAAATTGTACCGGTTTCTCGATCCCTCCTCCAGACCCTCGTTCGTGCGAGCTGTTAATTTATTCCCGATACCGATATACCGGCGCGGTCCTATCGAGAGAAAGAGAGAGAGAGAGAGAGCGAGAGAGAGACAAATCCGGTGCGCCTACGCGCGCGCGCCCATCGAAATCCCAATTCAATCGAAGGCGAAGACTCACGGGTGCGCTTTATCGGGCGAGTGCTGTCAACGGGTCCAAGTGACACGTCCGGCCGCAGGCAGGGAGATCGTGAGATGTATCCCGCTGGATATCCAAGTGGACGATACCCCCGAGATATGCGGTGATAGCACGAGTCTGATAGAACTCCGGAAAGAAAAAAAAAAAACAGATCTCGGATACGCGCACTCACACCACTTTCCTGTTTCTTTCAGGTAAAGGAGCACTCCGTAAAGGTTTTTCGTTCACCCGCGTGTTCTCTTTTACCCTCCCTCACTTTTCTTTCTCTCTTTTTTAATCGTTTTCGGATCACAGTCGTGTTTCACGTGGCATTCGCACAATCGAAAAGTCTCTCACGTAGGATCGGCAAGATGACCGGCGATGGATTTTTTGAGCTCGCGAGTGGACTCGAAGCTCCTCCTCGTCGGTGATTTTCCGCGGACTGGCTCGTCGAGTCGTGGCGCGTATTCATTAATATGATAATCATCCAATACGTATACGATGCCTCTCGATGATCGCCCTCGTCGCCGTCATCTTCGTCGTCTTCTTCTTCGTCGTCGTCGTCGTCGTCGTGATCGACGACGGCGGCGCCGCGCAAAACACCATCATAAATCTGAACGAGATCGCGTTCGCGTACAATTTCGCTCGCAATCGATGAGACGAAATAGAAAAATAGGAAAATGATGAAATGTACCGCGACAAACGCACCGCGCACGTTGAAATCACTCGCGATGGAGACTCGCGGCTCGATTATTTTTTTCAATTCGCAAAATTGTCACACGGGGAAAAAAATTAATTTTCGCGCACTTGTGATTTTACGAGTGATAAAAAAAGAAAAAGAAATCCTTGTCCCTTCTCTTCCTCTTTACCAACTTCTTCCGCTTCACGTTGACTCGTGTCCGCACTTTTCTCTACCTCGACACCGTCACTCTCCGTGTCTCAACACGTTTTCACGTATCTCCGGTCATTTCGTTATCGCGCCTCCGCCTTCGCCTTCCATCTCATTCTCCGTCCTTCCTCGTCCTCTCCTTCTTCTCCACCTCCGCCCCCACCTCCTCCTCCTTCCTCCTCCGCCTCCGTTTCTTCCTCTTCCACCTCCAGCTTCTCCACCTTCCACCAGCGGAGATGACTCGTGCTTGCCCGTCCTCTTTCCTCTTCCTCTTCCTTCCTACGCTTCTCTTCCTCTTGATCCCGCACGATCGAACAACCACCAGGGCAACCGATAACCCACTTGGTCCCGCTGCGGTGGCCGCAAACGGTGGTGCCGTTGTACGCGTCGACTAATTTTCGGACGAACTTTCCGGTTCGGTGTCTTGTATTGGACTGTGCAGAAGTGGCACCTTCCAGTTTCTGAACTTACATCTTGTCAGGTAAGTGTGAGCTTTGCCCGCGCGGTCCCGGGGCGGTGGCGCGCGTGTGTGCGTGTCGCGTGTACGTATGTACGCCTCGCGTGCGTGTTGCGTGTGCGTGCGCGTGTGTACACGTGTATGCGTGTCGCGCCGCAGACCCGCCTCTTTCCCCACTCCATACGCGGTTCTCTATCTCGCCTCTCTCTCTCTCTCTCGCGCCCGCGTGCTCTCGATCGCCGCCATACGAGAGTGTGATAGCAATGCGCTCCCTCGTCGAATGTGCGTGTGCGTCGTGTGCGTGTTGGCTGCCGCGCTGCGGACGCACGCGAATGTACGGGTTACCCCCGTGTGTCGCCCGTAGACGACGACGACGACGACCACGACCACTGGTAGCTTCCAGGTAGACCAGCGTAGAGACGTTCCTCTTTTTCTCTCTCCTGTTCACGTTTCTCGCCTTCTCCTCGTCCTCCTAACTCTCTAGATATCCCCCCTCGATGTTGGTTTTTTTTTCTCTCCACTGCGCGTTGTCTCTCTTTCCTTCTTTCTTACGCCTCCCGCTTAGTTCTCCCGCGTGAGTGCGTGCGTGACTCTGCCGATGCGCGTAGAGGACATTTAACGTATCGCGATCGTGTTTTATCCCTACCAGTTACGTTCCGGGAGAGAGGTAGAAAAAGAGAGAAAAGGAGAGGCCGAATGAGGATTTCCTAGGATTAGATACGCTGTAAGGGTTGTCGAGGGTAGTTGTTTATGTAATATTCTCTTTCGGGGGTAGTTCTGGTCCTCGATCGGCAAAGTATTGTTTTGCACGATGTCATCTATAACTTTGAGTATTTTATGTTTATGTCATATTAATTAAAATGTGTAGGAAATATAAGAGACATGTGTGAAACTTGAGAGACGATAATTTGCTTGAGCACAAATCGAGACTTGGAACGCTTGATGTTGTTATATCACTGTTGGATCTCATGTTGCGCATCGCGTTAAACGAGTAGTTGCGGATTAAATAAACTTGTCTCCTCGCCGAATATATTTAGCATATTTTCGATGACAGCGATAAGAAAATATAAATCTAATGTTGAAAGTCTCACATTCGAGGATTTGCATATTCATAAAACAGCGTAAGAAAATAACAAATTCTAGTTTTCTTAAGGTAATTAAAAAAAATCCTTGATTTTTTTTTTTTAAATAGATGATACGTTACCTGTTAAAAAGAGAAAGTTTGTGTTTATGTTTTGCGACATTTTTCAGAATAAAAATTTTTATATTAACCACCTGAATTCTCCGTAACGTATTGGATGTGTATATTGCATCATTTAAAAGAGAACACAGTGCACCTGTATATACATCGGAGTATATCAGAATATATGAAACGCACGAACAATACAGTCACTTTTTCATTCATGTATTACCTTTGATTAACTGACTCAAAGTCCGATATCTTTTTTTTTTTCGCCTGGATGCAATCTTCTTTCACAACATTTCAATTTCGACGTTAATTATCTTGGTAACTATATTCAAAATTAAAATCCAGTTGAAGTTCATTTGAAAGTGACTTGAGAACAAGGTTGTCTTAATTTGCCAGAACCTCTTCATCCTTGAACGCTTATAACGCAAAAACGCTGACGCCTTCTGGGGCATCCCGCATGGACATTATAAGCGTCCGGCGATGAAGAAAGAGAAATCCCCTTGACGTTTTAATATTGTCCCCCCTGGCACGAATAAATCGCTCGTCCGAGAACAACCGCAGGCGTGGAAAACAGATCCCCGGTATCTCGGACTTCTTTTTTCTCCGAGTGGAAACTCGTTGAAAGTTTCACCGAGATGTCAACAGTGGTTACTCTTCATTATGTCGCTCCAGTATTCCGATTGAAAGATCTTCGACAGTATGGATTCTCAACATTTTTCCCCATCTACTTGCTCGACGTTTTATGAACGTGCAAGACGTGATGAAAATTATGGTCTTTAATCACTATCTTTTCTGGTGGAATGAATGATTCCGGCGTGTCCTTCCTGAGAAGGTTTTTCTTCCGAATAAACATGATACGTCTGCCTCGTAAAAATTTTAATTTATCGTCGAATCGAAATTTCATGGTGCATATCTCTCTCGACGACGCGACTCGACTGATTGTATCATTAATCGCGTCTGCGTTAACATATAAAAATAACCGGGATTGACGTTAAAGGCCTGCGGACATTTTGCAAGCGGATGCAAATTTCATGTCGGTATTAGCGTGAATTTTGAACGTTAATTAAATCGCCGATTTTGCAGCAGAGAACCTCCGGCGTGGAAAACGCCGGATTCCCGTTTCTCGTTATTTCTCTTTTTCTCGTCTTTCCTCCACTTCCTTTTTCTTTTTTTTCACGAACTCTCTCAATCGACGACGGGGGTAACGGAAGCCGGTCGTCGAGAGTTTCACCTCGGGCTTCTCCATCGGCTATTTTAACGAAGCCGAAGAGAGCGCCCCGAAGTTCATGGAGGTGCAAATAAGAGGATAGTTTCACGACCGGCTCGTCGTCAGCCGTCCATTTTTCCATCTTCGGTCGTCCGCGTTACGCCCATAAGTGATCCCGAGTGTCGATCTCATACCTATAACGAGACTGATCGAGTGCGCCGCCCCGATTCGAGAGATTCGCGCGATCGTGCTCGCACGCTCGATAAGAAAAGACGAGACGACGACAGAGGGAGAGAGATTGAGAGAGGGCCGTAAATAGGTATTCTGTTAATCAAGCGAAATCCCGGCGTTCGAACCAGTTTCGTTAATGAAGCGGTGACATGATATCTATTAAGGCGAGAAATTTTATGCCTGCGCGAAATTCGCGGCTCTCGATTCGCGGCTGCCGATAGCGGGGAAAAAACGATCCAAATCGATAATCGATTGGAAAATAGTCGCGAACGTTCTGCCATTTCATTCTATGAACCACCGCGTTTGAGTTATTTTTACTAATGCGATCTTTGTTACTCTAATTCTTTTATATATACTTAATGTTTAGATATGATATAGAGACGATTTGCTGGTATCAATAATAAGAGAGAAAGATAAATTCATAGAAGCTAAAATATAAAGTCGTGATAATATTTAAAAATAGATAATAATTTTATGATAAAATAAATTAAAAATATGTAATGTCATGTTACAATTCTATCTCATAGAAATAAATCGGTATTAATTATCTCGTGGAATTTTATTCTTTCTGCAATAAAAAAACATTTATTTATAGAAATATAAATCTTTCAAAAATTGTTAATTATTTTGTAAAACATAAAAAATATTACGTGTACAGATTCTGCTTTCATACAGATAGTTATATTAGCAGTAGCCATATTTCTTATAGTTTTTGCAAAAATTGTAAACAAATTAATATTTAATTATTAATTAAATCACTATCATGTAAAACAGATTGTGCTTTAAATGCGCATAATGTCACGTGTAAACAAGTACAGGCACAATTTTTAAGTAGTAAAAGCAGACGCTGGCCAGCCAGCGCTTACATAATAATGAAGAACATCTGTCGATAATGAATTTTTTTTTATTTACTGTGCATAAATATGATTTCTCACCGTTTTTAAATATTAAAAATCGCGCGAGCAAAAGCACGTCGAAAAATACGATATCACATCTTAAAAAAAAAAAAAGAAATACTTCTCGTAAAAATATATTCTACGTAATTATAAAATATAAATTAAATACACAACACATATATTTACATTTAATTAAATGTACTCATCATTTACAAAGTTTACATTAAACAGTCTTGAAGAAAAAAACGAAAATCTAGAAACCACTTGCGATCTATTCAAGATTCATCCGTTTAGACCCTTTCCTTCACTGAAAAAAAATATAATCAATTTTAATAAATATTTAGTTCAATATATACTGCCAACTAAACATTTACTTACAGTAAATAAATATTTGTTCAGTAAAAAAAAATGATTGTTAAATCAAATTACATTTCTTGTATCAAATAAATTAATATATCTTTATATTTAATAAAAATTTAGTTGGCAGTATTCAACTAAATATTTATGAAAATTGACTATATTTTTTTCAGTATTGAATTCATCACCTATCTAGATGGTAGAGAGAAAATTGGCGTGCAATGTTCCTTCTCAAACACGTTCTTATATACACCGATATTTCAGCGTTAATGAAATTAACATATCTTTCTCCGTCCAAAACACAAGTCCGTTAAAATACAAGTGCGTACGTTGTAAAAAATTCGACGGCTTTCTGTCATCCTTATCTTATTTTTTACCATTTTCATCAGGTAGGACTCATGTGATTCAAACATGTGTGAAGCAGCGCGTTTCCCTCGGTTGCGTTGCGCGATTTATCGGGTCTCTTTTCGAATTCTTATCGCGCTTCATAAAAACGACGTCGCGCGTTATGGTTGTGGCGACGACGCGCGACGGCGGAGGCCGGGACACATATAACAGTGAATTGTCGTTACGTTTGTCATTGTCGTGGTAAATAAAAGGCCACATCGTATCTGCTGCCGAGAAAAAGAGAGAGAGAGAGAGAAAGATCTACCGCAGATATCCTCAGGTAAACGAGTATCCACTCGCGTCTACCGCGACAGTAATGTCGGGACGAGCTCTTTTATTAGCCGGCCGTCTCGGTCTACCTTCCCTCCTTCGTACCCGCTTGTCGAAAACCTTCCTCTTCGCGGCATTCAGACTACCGATATACGCCGTAACAAATTCTGATGAGAAGCATATTTTTGAGTATATTGCACTTTAACTTCCGTGTACCATTGCAGTCCAATTTTCTTTTATAACACGCATATTTCTGTGTGATAAAATATTAATATTCGAGCGTAAGGAATATTAGAATTTAGAAGTTCTAATACTTTAATATAGAACAAATGTATATCAAATTTATTTTATACCTATACCTATATCGCAATTTTCTCGAAACTTTCCTTTAGAGATAACGATATTTTATTATTTTTAGAAAGGAGGGTTTTGCTAAAAGCAAAAATTTAGCTAAAACAGATCTAAAAATAATTTTATTGAACCATTAAAATAATTGTAGGACACTGAAACTGGTTACTAAAATGTCAAAATTTTTTCCTCGTTTATCATGCTTGAAATTTCTATACGTAATTATTTTGATAGTCCAACAAAATTATTTTCAGATCTGTATTTAGTTAAATTGTTAGATAATTCAGCAAAATTGTTTTCTATATTACATTTGCTTGTAATACTACGGTCATTTCTGGAAAGCATCGACAAAATAATGCGAGGCATAAATAATTAGATTCGAGATGATCCGGAAAGCTCCGCAGAAATCTCAATTGACGTAAAATAAAATTATATGAGATGCGAAAATTACGGTACAGTAATTGCGAGGAAATTCCACTGAACGAGACATGGCGTAACGCGACGTTACACACATTACACTATCGCATTATATAAATTTATAAAGGGCAAATGCATTCGCGAAGTGTGTTTTACGTAATGCACCGAGCGTGCACCGTGCAGTGCTATGATTTCCGGTTGATCGCTTCGAACGAATAATGCCTAAATCAAACAGTCACTTTCGCGAAGACAAGCAGTGGAAAAGTGTGTACTCGAAAGGCGAACGTCTCGCGTGCCGGCAGGTGCTTCGCTATGTATAATATTAAATCGATAATACCTACATACGCACTGAGAGAAAAATGTTTTGTATTTGTAACTATAATTATACACAGTAAAAAATCGTGCGTCCATATGTAGAATTTTTCTTGTGTTACCACAATTTGATTATAACTTCAATGCAAAATTAACATACAACTGATATGTTATTATTTTTGTAATATTTTGATGTGTTAGATTCATGTCACCTTTCTAACTTGACATTTGCTTATGTCAATTAAAAATGGAATATTATTTTGAGTGTTTTTAACACAATTGCTTCAATTAATCTATATATCTCAAAGTCAATTTAACATTTAAGAATTTTTTCATTCACATTATACGAACAAAAATGTTTTATTAACATTTTCTTACGAGTTACTGCAACTACTCTTCTATATACTCTACTTATTTTATATGTTAGTTTTAAATCATCCTTAAAGTCAAAATAACAAATATAAATGTAAAGTATTGTGTCAATTATTTAACATTACTAGGTCGTTAATAACACAAGACGAATGAGTTATTTTAACTTAAAATTTAGAGTGGATCTCCTGGGACATGTAAAAAATGTTAAAATTAACATTTTCTTTTTTACTGTGTAGTAATATGTAATTATAGTTACAAATACCAAACATTTTTCTCTCAATGCCACTGTTAACAATTTCTGTTGTAAACTTCCAAAAGTGTTGGAAGTTTTTACCCAACAAAAATGCGCTGTAAATTTAAACAACTACGTTGTAAAATTACACAATAACATTTTGTAATAAAGTATGCGCAAATCTATAACGCACATGCGCGTCGCGCTAATTTTCTAAATTCTCAAGCAAATTTCTATTGTGAATTTGCAAATATTGTGAAATCACAGCACGTTACATAATTTGTACATTTACTGCACATTTTTATTGTAAGAGTATTGTGTACAGATCCGGAGCGGTTCTGAATTTCAGACAAGAATAGGATCAATGATTTATATTATCGATACGAAGCTGTTTTCTGGTGATATACCAGTAATTATACGTCACGCTATAATTGACTTGATGACTCGAAAAACGCGCTATCTCACTGTGTTTTTACTTGTAGATTCGTATCGTGTGAGATAGTGAAAAGTGCGTTGTCACTTTATATACACACAGATTGAATCAAAATAAAATGAAAATAATATGTATAATTTAGTACATCTTATAATAAGGGTACACAGAAGAATTAATGTGTAATTGAATGTTTTATTACTTTATACATAGGAATCACAACTAAAACTAAACTTAGAAAGAAGTAAAATGAATTTAATTGCATATGAAACTGGCTTTAATTTACGTATATTTCAGTGCTTCGATCTTTTACTAAATCTGATGTCTACACAAAATCGACGCTTTCGTCATTAATTTATCAGCTTCCGCAGTTTCTTTTCATGCTTTTCGAGATAAGAAACGCTGTAGCTCGTAGCCGCGAAGAAGTGGGGAGCATATAACCCGTGCAAATTTAGTGTTCCGCTTTAATCTACGTTTATACTCGGCTGTATTCTCTCTCTCTCTCCTTTTCCCTCTTTCATCCTCCTCCCGTTCCCGCTCACTCGGCTCCGTCGCATTTCGCGCCTCCCTTTCTCGTTTCGCTGTTGCATCGTTTAATCTGCATGCCGCGTGCGTTTACGCCGTGAATAAGGCGCATCGGGAACGCCCCGTGTGTACGCACTCGAGAACACTTTTAATGGGCCCGCACCATCGACGAGAGCCGGCTGAGCATTAAAACAAATCTCTACCCCGCGAACGGCGACGATACCTATCGGCCGTACGTTGCACCGGTTGTTCGTGCGATAGTGCGATGCGAATACCATTCGCGTAGACATTCCCGAGCTCAGAATCCGGCCAGTGTGACAGGCGATTTGTTCCGTCGCTCCGATTGGCTCTGTTATGTCCGATAATTTAATGATAAGACTTTGCAATTCTCTTCTATTTTTACGATCTGATTTAAACATTATGCAATTATTTCTTGACACGCGTTATTTAACATTTTTAATTAAAAAAAAAAAAAGAAAAAAAGAATGATATATATTGATTTTAATTGACTGAAAATGATTTATATACATATGTATATTGTGAGGAAAAAAACTCGACTGATTGGCCAGATTCTTCCGTGCCTGTAGATCCGCGTGTGAACACGGAATGCAGCACGACGGTATCATTGTCCGATATAGCATTTAAATATTGCCTACTGTACTGTAATTACAGTGTTCGTACCGTGATTTCGTCATGGTGCACCGTGCAGCTTTTCATAAATTATAGCACGGTCGAACTGTGACTTGTAATTTGGCAAATTGCTATTCTCCATGAAAGATCGACACGTCGTTCATACACGTCGATTACCGATCGATTGTCGATCGTTGATTAACGATTTCTCGCGACCAATTTCCGCTTTGTCCGCTCTGACTGTAATTAATAGTCAGCCATTTGTCCTCTGCATTTTTGTACCACCTATACAATTTTTTCTTTTTCGATGGTATATAGTAGCAATATTTCGCAACGTCGTTTCCATTGTACTAGAATTTTGTTTCGAAACGTTGGCAATCCTGATGTGGCTAGTGTTGATCGACATTTTGAAGAGAATACACGCACAAGTTTATTGGAGAATTTTTAATTATTGATTACAAACTCGTACGAGGACTATCCACACGCCGCCCGTAAACTTTCCATACTGCGTAATTAGATGGAAATTAGATAGTTTATATTTACCAGCAAGTGGCAATTACCGTCAATGATTTACGCATTTTTCTTTTTTTATAATTACATTTGCATTAAGGTCATCGATCGGATTTCCTCATTTTATTAGCGACCGTTGGATGGTGCAAATATTAGGCATTTTTAGGTGTCCTAACGCAATCGAAAGATGCGTCACGAATGGGTTCACATAAACGATCAGTACGATGAGATAGCGGAAATTCATATCCCCGGCATACATTCTGCGTTAAATGCATTCAGTTCTTAAGACCTTATTTTACTACGTGCACACATATTTTCTTCTTACTATTACAAGAAATAAATAAAAATCAAGCTTTAGCTTTTTTATTATCCTGCTCGATTTAATCCTAATGCAATGTACATGAGTTTCATTTTCATTATTCTTATTCTTTTAGACTTAGGTTGTACTTTATTTCCACTTTTCCTCAAATGTTTATTGCACTGTCTCTCTAAAAACATACGCTGAAAAAACAGTTTTGCGGAAGTATCTAAAAATTTAATTTCAATACAGATGTAAAAATTAAATTTATGAGCTATCAAAATAATTATGTAGGATATTCAAGATAATAGGGAGTTTTTGCAATAATGTGAATTCAGATACGGTGAACGCTAAAGTTACGTTATCCTTTTCTTAATTAGTTGTTAAGAAGAAGATAACCTGACTTTAGCGTTCACCGTATCTGAATAAACGGTATTGTAAAAACTTCCTGATGATTGTTAGAATATCAAAACTTTTTGCAGCATATTATTCGTTAGTTTCCTATGTAATTACTTTGCTAGCCGAATGAAATTATTTTCAAATCTGTTTCTAGCTAAAATTTTTAGACATTTCAGCGTTCTCTCCATATATAGATGTATTCGATGTATAAATGTATGTGCAAGTATTAATGTATTGAGCTCAGATCGATCCATAGATTCGCTAAAGTCAAATTATGCGAATCAACTGCATTTTACAGGAACAACGTACACAAATACACACACAGAGAAAAAAATGTCTATAAACATAAAAGGGATTACAAAATTTAATTATAAAATGTGTTTGTTGTTTGTAGCAAACAAATTTGCATATTTGACAAATATTTTGCATTTGTTATTTGCAAATAAATTTTGTAGCGAGTACAGAAAAGGATAAATATTTGTTACACCTGCAAATAATTTGCGATTCCTACATTTGCAAATAAATTTGCGTCGTAGTATTAGCGTTCGTAAGAAACTTTTTCTCTCTGTGCAACATGTTAGAATCGCACCGGTCGTATTTAACTCTAAATCGAAGATGAGAGTATCCATTGTCGCTAATATTACCTCGCGTTGTGGAGAAGATGTTCGACACTTATAGCCAGAGCCGTGTATTGCTATTCGTTAGCCGTACCATACGTATATTTCTCGCACAGGGCTTACAAGCGCCGAGTAACTAGATTGAAATTGAGCAGCTCGTGTACGCTGTTATCTCCAAAGTATTAGGAGATGCTTATGCACGCATAGGCACAAATCAGTTTTACATAACAACGACGCCGATTGTAACGTCGAGAGGAACACGACTAATACGCGTTGCGGCCGTACACGTTTATGCATTTAATTTTCATTCGTAACATATCGGACCGCATACATCAGTGAAACGTTAAACTGTACAGATAGTATAATTATTGACCGGTATATGAGAGAAGTCATACGTTTACGAGCGAGTCGCCGTTAATGATTACACGAAGTTACATGCGTAAGTAACATTTAATTCGTTGGAAGCTGCTGAAGTTTATGCCCCGCAGCCTCCGAGTATTAATTACGTTGATAAAATACAGATATTTTTATTTTTCTCTTTTGCAGTCGCGTAGCTCGCGCGAACGCGAATTATGAGTGCTATGTAATTACGGTAAACTGTATTCGCGCATCGAGTTACCGACTGAAAACTTTTAATATGGTCCGCGCTACAGGTGCATCGTTACGTGCATTAAGATAAATCTTTCTTCCCGTACAACGATATCTATCGATGATTGCCAGAGCTTTCGCGAATCTTGTAATCTACGAATATATCACATGATATGGAATTACTAGACGTCCTATTTTCATTGGGAAAGCAATCTTTTTTCAAAACTGACGTTCATCTGCAGTCTCGTCCTCTTAGTTAACTCTCTTATCCGGATAAAGTAAATTAACCGGACACATCTCGCGGCAGTATAAAATTACTGTCTAAACTAAGATGATAAAAGTGTACGGTCTTTTTTTTTTTATCAAACATGATGACGAGTACCACGTAATAGAGACTCTATACGAAAGCAAAGCCGATCCTCGCGGCTGCACATTATCCTGGATATCACGATGTAACGAACAATTTCAATCACTTGGAATTTTACCGATAAAATCGCTAGAAGTTATTATATTATTATTATTATTATTATTAATGCAAATGGCGCGTTATTACGGCGAGGTAAGAGGGCGTCGATGCGCGTATCGCCGTTGCTTTATTAATGCTCTTGTATCATTTTATATAATCGAACGATGTCGGGGAACAATACGCGCGGTCGAAGCCTCTTATTAATTACGGCCGTTCTTACAAGAATTCTCCTCTCAATTAACCGAGTATGCATTAAAAGCAAGCACTTATCTTCCCTTCTCTCATCGATAGATAACCAGAGAGATTGACGATGGTCGCGCGGTATTCTGTGGATCTACGATTCAGGTGGATACTCTGCGATAGGCAAAAGTTCATCGGCCCGTTGTCGTTGTAACATCGTGCCATATGTCTACGAATGCGTATGAGCTATCAATTTATCGGCAAACTCTCGAGCAAGGCTCTCTCTACCGTTGCACGGTTATGCAAGCGTAATTTGATTACGGAAATTCAATATTATCGCTCGCAAAGTAAATGAAGGGACAACGTTAATACCTTAATGCGCTTCTAGGAGATGAAAAAGTAATTAATTAAAATTAACAATACTTTTGTGAGTAGTATCTTAGAGAGGATGATTACAGGTACTTCTTTAGACATGGATTTTCTTGCGTTGAGAATCTCTGTGTTTGAATAGTCTTTGTATCATTCATTCATGCTTAGCATGGAGGCAAACTATATTGTCTATATTTATTTTGTTTTATCGTAATTTAATTTTGCATTTTTTATAATTAGTAGGAAGATTAATGCAATTATAGAGTTATTAGTCGTTCATAAACACGTCGCTCTCTTCTCTAATTCAGTCTTATTAATTATGCAGGGTGGCATTTTAATTCTCATTAACATTAAAAAGAAACTTCAGTATTTCTAATTTCAATGGAGCTTCAAAAGCATATATAATTATCTTCGTGAAAGCGAATATGAATCCCGCTTTGTAATTAATAAATTACCGTATGTGTGTGTCTATTGCATATTTTTTACAACTTATCAAATAAAGTCATTAGACGTTAAAGACAATCCATTATATTCCCGCAATTTTATGTCTTTTTAAAAATAAACATAAAAAAATATATTTCGTATCTCCGTGAAATGAGTTCACGAATTATTTTATGGTAATGATTAGGAAAATAGATTATAAATCATGCTGAACACTTTTAATTGAGTCATTTGACCTGAGAAACTTTTGAGAATGGTAAGTGTTAAAAGAACATATTTGGAGAACCTGATCAATTTCATTATTATTACACACATTTTTTTTTATTTTTACTGTTTTTATTATGCTTTAATACTATTATGACTAATATTATTTAAAGAAAGACTTGTGACTTGAATAATTTTGCTGAAATCATGATGCTGAATCATACATTTGGACATATATGAATCATACATCTCAAAACATGAGGTACAAATTTTAAACAGATGTAAATCTTGGAACATGATATCCTTTGTAACAAGTGGCATAAATCATGTTAGAAGTGTGAGAAAAGATGCGAGTGATAGCACGTTCTGCGCTCATCCGGCACGTTTCAATCGATTCGCGGGGATAATTAACGATTAATTAGTGAAAGAACCGTACAGCAGTAAAGTTTAACATTTCTTATACAGAACGGCGTCTAGGAACTTAAAATTCTTCGACTAACGTGGCTTTCCCGCAGGATCGTTTATCGATTTAATATTACGTCCACGCGATGGATTGCAATTACGCCGCTGATGCGGCACGTATTTTTTACTCTTTAAACGAGCGGAATACAATAGACGATCGAATCGATTAATCATTAATTGGTGTTCATGTCTCGGAGGGCACGAATGAAACATTACCTTTACGGTACAGCTATGCGATAAGTTAAACCCATTGCGGATTTACAGTTAACGTATGTAAATGCAAAGTGGACTTGGCGATTATTACCGTCACGACTTCAATTTCCAATAATTCTGATTAGCAGCACTTAAATGTCAATTTACCATCTCCTTGTTATATGCTTATCTAATAATCGTAAAGTCTTGCCATTAAAAAGATGATCCCAATCGGTTCTGAATATCACACGCATGTACGATCAACATTTAAAATATTCTACCGTCGTAGTATGCGATATAAAAATAGGCGCGATCGTAACATTTCGCAAGTCTCACCATTCAACAACCGGTGATTGAACAATCGAAAGTTTGCGTGCTAAGACTTGAATGCGTTTTGTGCACAAACACAGGGTCGAATTCATTATACCGATTCTAAGCCAACGCCATTCTCTTCTTGAATGCGATATACTGTCACATCGAGTGTTATGTCGAGCATCGCTGTTCATTGTACACAACGCGATATATTGATGTTTTATTTTGCATGTGTTTTGTGACACCTATCCGAACCACACAATGTTGATCTCATGATTTTCAATGGTCTTTCATTTTTATCAGATTTCCTCTTTCATCAGTAAATATAAATTAAAGAAATAATTCAAGTAAAGGCTCTAATGAGTAAATCAAAACGTTAAAGAGAAACTTTTGAGAGCCAACACAGGTTGTAAGTATAATAATTATATATATTTTATTATAAAAGATAAATATATATTTCGATCCTAATTTGGATCCTCTGTAATATAAACTTAATCTTCATATAAAATAATAATCACAAACATCATTACGAATATCGGAGTATATAAACCAGAAACTAAATTAATGTAATTAAAGAACGATTTATTTCTATAAACTTAAAATAACTTAAAATCTAAACTTCATGTATTGAAACTCATTTAAACTCAAATTCTTTTGAAATACAAGTAGTACATGTGATTCATGTGTCCATCTTTTGTACAAAATATTGCACTATAGCTTTACATTAACATAAGTTTTTGTTTTTTTAACTATAATATATTTTTACGTAATATTAAATGGAACGAACGAAACATTATAAGAAAAAATGTTATCAGTCAAGGAAATAGTTAAAAAAATAGATTGACAATAGATTAAACTTTGTGTGTGCAAAAATCACATGTAAAACGTAATTCTTTTTTTGATATATATGCACATGATTCATGTGCCAATTTTTTGCACAAAATGCATTATACTATATCTTCTACAAAGTTCTATTGACAAAGGTAGCAATACCAATCGTCTTGATTTATCTCAATCTCTATCTCAGAAAAGTGCAACTGTTTGGAGGACGTTGATATTGATTTCTTGTTAGACATACGCTTTGTAGTTTTTAGTTTTGATGAATTAAATAAAGTGGACGGTCCAGGAAGAAACTCGAGTTTTTTGGCAGTTCTTTGTGATTTCTTCTTTTGTTTTTCGAGTTACTTTTTGTATGGACTTGTCGTTAGAATCTCTGTTTTCTGAGGCAGCTTGTCGTTTCTTCCACCAGTTGGGCAAGGCAGTGGGCAGATTTCATGGACAGTTTTAAATATCTTTCTTGATTGATTGTTTTCAACATAAATATTAATTCTTTCTGTTTCTTCTTCAGTCTCATTTTCTGATAATTGGCAATTTTTTTCTGGTATCATTAATGTATCAGCTGCTATAATGTCAGTATCGTTGAAGACATGACGATCCACCCGCCATATACTTGTAACTTTGAAGCCATTCATGATGTTGCTTACAATTGCTATTTTTTGATAGGCTTCAAAGAATAGAGCAGACACGTGGCACTCTCTTAGAGGAGGAGAATTGGTTCTGTGCCATTTTGCTACTACTTCATCGTAATATTACTGAAACAATTTGAAAATTGAGACGTCTAGAAGTTGGAGACGATGGGTGGTATGACCTGGCAATTATAATAATAGCACCCCATTCTCACATGTCAGATTGTTAACATCCAGATTTTTTGAATGCGTGGTGTGTCCGTCTAATAAAAGAATTTTATTTTCTTTGGATAGCCGTACACGTATCAGAAAGTGCTTGAACCATTTCAGAAAGAGTTCACTATTAATGTAGCCGGTCTCTGAAATTTCTACTTCCTGCAGGGGCACCGCTTGCCAAAGAAATATCCGTAGTTATTCCTTTGAAGATGATCATTGGTGGAATAAATACACCAACTGCAGTCGTACAACACATGACGGTTGTATTGAGACCTCTCTCTGCACTCGTCAAAATTCCTATACGCTTTCTCCCTTTCATTGTCAAAATTTTCGGATTTTTTTTTCCGAACCGTTTATGCAAGATTGTTAAAAAAACTTTAATTCAATTAATCTAATTCTAATAGTGTTCCAAACACGACAAATCATAGAAAATTAAGTATCTAATTAGCTATTTAACTTACATTTTTTTTACTATTCTGCTATGAAATATGTTGAAAAATAGAAACGCTATCATGATTTTTTATTTATGTAAATAACAACGCTCCTATTGCATTAAATGTTACAAATGTAACGCAGCAGCGTTGGAATACCTTAGTTTTTAAATAATCTATGAGAAAGTATATAAATACAATAATTGAATTTTTAGTGCAATTTAGAAGCCGATACGATATCGGCAACCTTATCCTATTACGATCATTATAATTTTCTGCACTTAATACAGAATCCAATTATTATAACGTATGTATTAAAATATATTATTTCATGCCATTTTAATTCGTTGCAATAAAAAAGATTCGTTACATCATTATTAAAATTTGATTAAACTTTGATTTTCTAACTTGATATTCATATATTGTATGTTTTTAAAGAACTTGTGACTCTTTCATATGCAAAACGGCAATAAAAACAACTTTGTTACTTCATTCTTATTCTTGCAACAGAAGGATCAATGAGCGAATACACCTACACTTAGCCGTTCACAGCACACCGTTTATATCGCTTGCCAATGTGCGCGCAGCTTGCAGGATATCGATCGCGATTATAGAGATCGTGGAACGGGCATAATCGACCCGACGTTTAAATAAGGTTCTATCGCTTGCCCAGTAATCGAAGTTACGAATCGGCTGATCGAAAGGTCGTGCGTGCGCGCTAATGGTAAGACACGATAAAAACATTGATATACCGTCCGGTGTGCCGGACGTTCGAAAGGCCTGCGCGTGTGGTGCAACGATAAAAAGCGTCGATATACCCTGGTAACGTTTGAAAGGCCTTTGGGTAACGCGCGTATGCTCTCTCTTTCTCGTTCGCGTACGCACGCGCGTGTTGCGCCTCTCGCGGGAAACCGCGGATCATTACGTGCGATCGTAGCACGGAGGCAGCTCCGTGACATTTGTACGGGAAAACGCACGTGTGCGCCACGACACCGATGATCTGTCATAAATAAACTTGCCACTCGGTGCAAACGCAATTCGTCGGTGCATGTCTTAAATTGTCGACTTATCGCTTACCTACTATGTTATCGTTCTCCGCTTCACGTTGCTCACCTGCGAGCTCGTTGAACGTCGCATTCGTCTCCGAGCGAACATTATCCGCGTAAGATCCAGCTGAGATAGGATTCTATTTCATATACGCCAGAGATATTTTCTTTCGCGAAAAGTAAGATATAAGCATCCTGTCTCATCATTTATAATAAGGAGGAAAAAGACAAAATTATTATTTTCGCAATTTTCAACTTTCCTGATACATGACTTTCACAAAATGATTCGTGTCGGTAGAGATGTAAGAGGAGCGACTAAGCTATGCATTAGTGGAGAATTCATATCGATATGTATTCTTGTTTTGTATTTTTATGACGTTCAAATTGGATCTTTTTGTGACGTTCAAATTGGATCTTTTTCTGACACGGTTTCTGCGTGCGTTTAAACGCCCTATGTTTTATCCACTGCATCGGCCGTAGCACATATCAAGGTGAACGCGGAACAACCGCGAGTTAAGTCCGTTCAGACGCCGTAACGTGCGCGTGTAACGCTTTAAGCCCCGTGTCACGTATTCTGGTTGAGAGACAGATTATAATATCAAAGGTAAACCGCGGTCAGACAGTCGGTATCATGCGAGAGTCGGCAACGATGAGAGAATGACAAGGATCTGACGAGTACAGGTGAAAAGAGTATTTTTTATCGTTACGGAAGCTTTCTGTAGTAATAAATTAATCAAATTCGAGACACTGAACTGAAGCGATTAGAAAAAGCGTATATTCAGGAATTTAAAAGAATTAATTTAATATATTCAACAACAAAAAAAACTCCAAAACCAGGGCGAATGAGAGTCAGCGTGGTAATTAATATGCAATCTTAATTCTTCAATCCAAAAAATTCTTTATTCCAAAAAATAGTTCGTTTCAGTTCACTTTGGAACCATCTTCAGCCAAACAAATTTAAAATATCAATCCCTTCATGTCAAGGAAAATATATATTCATTATATATATATATTAATATATTAATATATTCATTTCTTAAAAAATATTCTACACTGAAAGAAAAGGTTGGTTGCTGCAGCATCTTTCAGTGTATGATTTAAATTATTATCTCTTTTTCCAAAAAGAATTATAATTAATTTTTTTGTATATTTAAAAAGTATGTTACAGAGAATTTATAGAGTTTACACAGAGAGTTTTATATATAACTATCGTCTGTGTGTGTAAACTTTATTCACAGTTTCTGACCCTCGATATTCCCTATCTGATTCCAGAATCCATGACTCGTTATTAAAGTTGAAATATCCAAGAATACTCGCCGTCTCTCTGAGACAGAAGAGCATCCGATAATCCGATAATACCGAAGCGTTTCTATATAAGAACAAACCGCATCCGTGTAGCGTGTTACGCGTTGGATCAAAATATCAAAGGTAAATCTCGTCCGTGCTTATGAGAGGACGACGGGGCTAATTGCGCGCGAACAAGGGCAGCAACGGCCTCGCGATGCAACGAGGGTTTGACGTCGATGCGAAGAGGTAGAAACCGCGGGGTAGACGGAAAGGGGGAAAAAAATGAAAGAGAAACGAAAGAGAGTGACGAGCTAGAGGGAATCGATCGGTCATTACCATAATTTGTATATGAGTACCACCTGGAACGGTGGCAGTACCCCATGGTCAACGCTCGCAAACCTTCTTGGGACTCTTTTTCTCTTTTGATCTCTGCCCCTCGCTGTCCCTCTTCTTTTGAAGCGCGCAAGCTGCTTGCGCACGCTAAAATCGTCTTCGTGCATCCCATTAAGGAGTCTTCGGAAGGGAAAAACGCGAAAGTGCCGGCGACGTCGATTGTTCGAGGTCGCGTGCAAAGCTGCGGATTTCTGTGCCGTTTCAGCCGTGATAGATCGAACGCGAGCTTTCGCGAGTGATACTGATAAATTAGGTGCTAAGCGCGACTAAATATTAATCGTTCCGATAATTATCTTCCAGTTTGGATTATTACCTAAGGCATAATCGCGATTATCCCGGATTACACGGGAGCCGCTCCGCCTAACGTCTCCCAAGCGCATCGAAAAGCGCGCGCTCGTAACAGTTTATTACCGCTAATAACCAGTGTTACAACGTTTTCAGAAAAGAAACGCGGGCGAAGTAAGTGATACTTTTAACCGGATTTACCGCGTGCTTACGGATATATAAAGTATGAAAGAATTATTATTCAGGCGTGCGCGAGCTCGTAGAGTAGCGTGCGCGCACTCGCGCGCTAATAATGTACAAGCCCATTAAAATACCCGGCTTCATTGCATTTAAGATGATGTTCAAATTACTATGATATCGACCATTACGTTTATGCCTCTCAGCAGCGCGCGCGGCAAACCGTTATTATTAAGACATTGGTAGGCCCGATAACCGAAGCAATTTTCACTCCGACCGGGAGAGCTTAAGAGTGATCAAAAGAAGTAAGTCGCAATTCCTCTCAAAATAGCTAGAATTTACTTAAATTGCCGTCGTGGCCTTCGAGACAAACATTCGTTCTGTATATAATTCGCCGTGCATCGGTCACGCGCCATAAATCGAAAATCTCAGAAAGATCAAGGTTTCTCTTATCTCAGGCGATGTCCGAGAGGGAATTCTACGATTTTTACGACCGACGGCGAACTTCGTCCTTTTCTTTTTCCATATCTCGTCGTTATATCTTGAGAACGGTCCAGCACCCAAAGGAATGCGCGGATTAAGAATACTCGAATTAGAGAGACTTGCGTTTATTTTTATTGAAATAAAATTAACATAAAATATTTTTTAGATCGTAAAAATGAAGAAGCTATTGGAATTATGCATTAAGAAATGAATAAAAAGTAGATTGTACTGATGAATTAAATCATTGAAAAAAATGTTAGGTTTCTTTTAGTTTATAAAATATACAACAAAGTCATTTGAGTATTAAAATTAAAATCTCTTTTTTCAAGTGAGTCTTTTTTTTTGTTTAATTTCTTTCGATCAAAACTGGCAATTTTAGAAAATTAGAGATCTCGAAGGACCACGTTAATTGAAAGAAAGCATGTTACTTAAGAGTTAAATTGCTCGTCGTTGCGTTCACCGTCGCCACGACGGCTACACCTGTGCCGTCCTCATTCAATGCCGAAATCGCGACCCCGTCCTCCTCTGGCCCTCTTCTTGCCAGCGCTTTGCGGTGCACCGTTGGCTCTCACCGCGGTAAACCGAGACCTCGCTGCGATCGTATATCAATTGCTATAGCCGCATACGTACGCTGTACGAATAAATATAATTATAAGTAAGAGCAAGGCTGGACCACGCCCTGTCTCCGCTCTACTCTCTTTTTCTCTTCCCTTGCCCTCTCTCCGCGAGGCAAGGCACGCACTCCTCCTCGATGTCGTTTCTCTCTCTTTCTCTCTCTCTCTCTCTCTCTCGCTCTCTCGCTCTTTTGGTCGGCTACGCGGTTATCTCCACACGATAGATAGGCTTAGTTCAGGTTAGGTATACTTCCATTTCTCCTTTGCGCCGTTAGTACACGCGTCACGAGCACGCATACACGCGTGTCACGTTGCGTGTACGCAGCGAGATATCTGGAGGCGGATCGAGCGAGTTCCTCGGAAGGACGTCGCGAGATCGATCGCGGTTCGTCGACGATGACGCGGAGGAAGAGGAAGGGATGGAGAGAAAGGCGGGAGATTTCTTAAAAATATACCGAATACGCGCGAATATCCGCGGAGTTAACCGGACCTTTCTCTTTTGGAATTGATTGATATATATATATAAAATCTATGGAAATTTTTAATATATTCCTTCATTTCTTTCCTAATACCTTCTAATGATTAAAGTTCAGTCGAAAAGAGATTATAGATTTATTATTTCAAATTCAAATGTAGAAGAGTGGTTTTCGGTAATCATTTAAAAGGGGAGTGAAGAGAAAACAAGATTTAGATATATGACAGACATTTCGCGGACGTATATGGAGAGTTTGCCGAGCTAGACTTGGGTTAAAACTCTGGGCTACATCATAACTCATGTAATGCATTTGTCTTGTGTATGCATTAATAGTTCATCTGACGTCTTTGTTCCCGCACGCCTATTCGTGATTGATAGCATTTGTTTTTAATAGAGCGGTCAGAAATATTTCCATAGCGCGTTGCAGAATAAATATGTGTATAAAGAAAAACTTGATGTAATGACTTTCTAATGCATCATAGAGGGTTAGGAGATCTAACAAGTAGAACATATTTTGGGGTCAAATGTCACGAACGAACACGCGTTCACTCTGGCGAACTATATCTTTCATCGAGAAGCGCTTTGCTTTTGTCTGCATTAGCCACGCGATAGTTAGCTATGTATACCTCTATTATCTAAATGAATAGCTGTCATATGCACTTTATTGGACTTGCAACATTATGATGCAATTTGAACGGCTTGACCCGAGGTTGTGACTTTCTAATGTGCGAACTGTGTTGCATTAGGAGTAGATTGATTCATTCAATTGAACCTTTCTCTGTCCTGAATCTTCCTTTCCTTGTAAGGTGCTTACGCACCGCAGAGGTAAAAAAACAAGAATTGTTACATATTTAAAATCGTCGTTCTAGTATTGATAATAAGATATCGGTATTAAATGTGTTCTACTTTGGCGTTCATAACTTGCGAGCATCATTTGTCTTAATTGTTTTATCATTTGATAAACAAGAATGAAATGATTTCAGGTGCGTTACGAGCGCTAAGTGAAATGCAATCTTGTTTCATTATTTCAAACATTTGTATATATTATTTAGATTTATTTTCAGAGGAATTATTGATGTATCTAAAATGTTTTCAAGCATTTTCGAAGATGTTTTCGTCGCTTAGTGTATAATATATAATAAAAAATTATTAGCGGCAATAGAATCGCATATTATATGAACTCAATACACTGTAAGAAGTAACGTGTTTTATTCTTGTCCCCATGTTTTAAACACTTAAAGATGTTTTGTCTATTGAAAAAGTTTAAAACTAAGACATCTTTAAGTGTTTAAAAAATGGATACAAGAATAAAACATTTTAATATCTTAAAAGTAAACCCTTCTTTTTTCGCTGTAACCGTGCATGAATTGCAAATGGTCTAATTAATAAAAAAGTTTGTCATAAGCATTATAATTAATTCTGGATACGAGATAGATAAAAATGCAATGTCCTTCCAAAATATCCACTTGGTTCAGCATGTTCACTGAAGCAATCTGAGAGAAAAAATGCCACCTCTCTAAATTCTTTAGAGTGGAATCTCACTCTAAAGAGTGAAAATTAAGCCAGTCTTGAAAAAAAAGTGAGATTTTACTTTTCAGAATGAGAGTTATTCTAAAAATTTTAGAGAGATTATATTATTACCTTAAAAACTTCAGACCTTAGATGCAATCACATTTTATGGAGGGTGATAAAAAACACAAAGAGAGGAAATTAGCGAATTCGTTCTCGCACATTAAGATAAAAGAAAGCGCCCGAGGATGTCGCTACATTCTTCAAAATCGCTTTATAAACGAAGGGCGAAAGCGCTCGCGAAAATTGCGCTTTGACATTCGCAGACATTTGCAATCGCATCTTCGTTGACGAGAAGGTCCTACCGGTGATATGTTTCGCCGAAATGGCCGAACGTAACTACTTTGAATGACAATAAAGATAAAACTCGTGGCCGATGCGTCGCGGTTTATCGCTATACATAATTACCAAGGTGCATTTTATTGTCACCGATACGGTTGTGTGATTCTCAAGCTAAGTCGCGACGCAGATGCTATGGAATTTATTAAATTACATTTGAGCGCGTGTCAGTTTCCTTATGAAAATCTAAGATCTCTGATTATCTCTGAAAGTATTGAAAGGAAGAACGGCGCGAGAGTGAGACGCGTGGAATCTTCTGTGAAATGCATTCTCGTTAGCGAACTTGCTACTCTTGCTATTATATATTCTATTATATATGGTTATGCGGGTTCGAGAAATAATGCGACACATGCGTAGATAATGCTTATCGTGAGGTAATTGCAAAGCCAACTCGCCGCTGAATCGTTAAGGCTGCGACAAAGTAACTCTAAAGCTGCTTTCGTGCTTTATAAAAGAGTCTTGTGTTGCTTCATCGTTTAACTCAAATACAAATAGAAACGCGCGACGAATTCTTTTTCTTCGCACTTCGATTCTTAATATCAGTGATGCCTTTTTTAAGCGTCATTTTTGGAGGATTATTTTTAGATACAGATAAATTTTTCAGACCGCATGATATTTATTTCGTTTGTATAAAATATAAAATATAATTTATATTATATTTTCGACTATATGAGACGACAGGGCAGCAAAAAATTCACAGATGGGCCGCAAGATTACGTATCACTGCTTAGGATCATCATTTGCGTGAGAATTTTTCATATTGAAGTAGAAATCACGTATCGCTTTGAATAAATTTGCATTTATAAATTAACGTAGGAATGTGATTTGGAG
Organism: Trachymyrmex cornetzi; assembly: GCF_001594075.2. Lineage (NCBI taxonomy): Eukaryota > Metazoa > Arthropoda > Insecta > Hymenoptera > Formicidae > Trachymyrmex > Trachymyrmex cornetzi. The sequence goes on from NW_017298564.1 coordinate 61,577, forward strand.
GTCGATTGGCCGATTATGAAACTTATATCAAAATTAATTAATTTCGAGAAAGGGTTAATCATGTGCGATAACCTAACAATTTTGTGTGAAGATTTATCTACGCTAAACAGCAAAATTTATTTTCGCGTGGATTCTGATTACCAAACGTAGGAAACTATCAAGCTTTATGGACATATAGAATCAGATAAATATTCTGTTTTGCGCGATGAACCTCCGTTCGTCGTGTTGACATGGTTAATAAGCATTTGTACACGAGAATTCCACGGAGTTATTAAGCTTTGGAAATTGGAAGATTGAAGTATCGATTAGACGCGTGCGATATCATATAGCGAGAGACGAGTATTTCGAGTCGTTTTAAGGAGCGAGCTCTGACACGACCGCATGTTATCGTAATCACGAAGCCGTTTTAAGTGTTTTAACACCGGTGATAGAGCCTGTGATCGTTAGACTAATCCGACGAGTTCAACGGCGATCAGCGAGACGAGATCCGACGAACGTCAATTGCACATCGATCGCGACAACTTGATTGTGTAGCAACTCGACTCGACTGCGCGAGATAAAAAAAAAGGAGATCGACCAGCGAGAGAGAGAAAATCACGATTTCACGATTAATTCCGAGTCTCTGTTATCGGGCTGTTTATGGAGGAAACGTGGCAGCTGAGTTATGGATCGTAAAGTAGAGATCCATGGCAGCCGTTAAACACGCACTTGAATTCGTAATCTTCCGTGACTCGCGATCGTTACCGAACATGGAAGTTAGATTGATCTGAATATGTTCCCGCATGTTTGCGAACGATAATCGGAATCTCATTTCAGCGAGAGATAATCTACAAATAAATGAGCATTCCATAGTAATTTATCGATTACTAAGTAGATTTACACAATTAATAAAATTTTAGAGCCCGTGTACGAAATTGAAATGATAATTAGCGAGCGATGTTTCTGATTGTTAATACAGAGTGCCTCTATAATATAAAATATAGAATAAGAATATTTTAATTTAATATATATATATTAAATTTTGTATATATATTAAATATATTATATATATTAATATATTAAAGATGTTAATATATTAACATCTTTATAATATATGAAAAAAAATATATAGTATATATTAGTAATTCAAGATCGAATTATTTAAAGCAACGAAGATCCAGTTTCGACCGTAATAGGCGTTTAAATTTCTAGTATTGATGGTGTTTCTCACATATACGGTCTAAAATAAAGATATTGTGTAGAATAAGAAATTGACAAGTGTAATAGAGAGGAACTGAAAATAGTTGTAGAAACAGCTTATGCAAGCTTCTATCAACTTAGCAGAACTATTGACTTTGAATATAAACACATCGTTCAAGGTTTAATCGATTGAGCATTTCGATTTCAGCTTCGAGATCGAAGTAGGATTTCAGTCTCGCAACTTGTTTATGGCGCATAATATACGATAATTGTCCGAGATAAAATCATCAATATATAATTACATACTATTACGTTCTCGTTACACGTATGTACATCTTTCGAGTTATCAACCGTCTCTACCTAACTCTTTGCATCCTGTTTGCAAGTATACTTCCGTTCATTTATAATTATAACGAGTGTTCAAATCTCTTTTCTAAGCCATCGCATACTTCATTGCATGAGACATTTAAATGAAAATAACTACAATCACTGAATTTTCTTTAGAGGATATGATTATTAAAAAATTATCTTATGACGTAAAAAATCTATTTTTATCATTCATCAGTGAGGAGGATTCTTTCATATATTATTTTTTCACTTCTTTAACAAAGAGAGCCGTGTAAGAATTGTAGTATTTTGTCGTTTGTAGTACATTTTATTTGAGCGGTTACAAAATTAGAAGATATTTTTGATAAAAAATCACAGTATTAATTTATTTTTTCTACAAACACGTCATTATCCAGCATTTCGACATTCGACATCATCTTGTTACAATTTTCCTAAAAAGAAGAAGAACAACAGTCGGCGCGCGCGCGTAGGAACTTGCAAGAGATATATGAAAAACGAGTAAAAAACGCAGAGTCGTGTTCACACGTGCGAATCGCATAATTATGCACGATGTTGTTATCACGCAGTTGCGGGATAACGAGCAAATGCCCGGAAGGTGAGAGCGATAAAAACCACCCCTGCGTTCCCACTGTCATCCACTCGCGAGCATGCAAAGTTGCAATCGTTGCGCGCGAGCGCAACCGTCGTAAATCAAAGAACATTTCTCTTCGTGCGACTGCGAGAAAAACAGCTGCTCGCGCGCTTACGAGGACGACGCGACGGCAACGACGACGACGACGACGACCACGACGACGAGGACGACGATGTCTCTGAGGGCGTGAGCCGATATGCACGCGCACGCATATACGCGTGTGTGTACACCGCTCCGCGCGAACAATACGCGAGATAGCACAAGGCTCGCTAATTCCGGCCGATTGTGCTCTCTTCGTGGCTGTCGTTCAAGCGGCGGCTAAAAAAGCAACCTGACCGTAGATCCGACCGTGGACAGCTGCCTCCTCTCTCCAACTTCAGTCTACCTTGCCTGCCTACTTCGCTAGCGTTGAATTCTTCCTCATTGAGTGTAGCACTCATCGGCTGAGAATGAGGCGAAAATGAAATGTGTCTGAAGGAATGCTTTTGTGTGTGTGTGTGTGTGTGTGTGTGTGTGTGTGTGTGTGAGTGAGACTGACGTAGAACCCACCTTCTGTATATCACTACCGGCGGCAGCTTAGACGTCATGAAAAGGTACCGATAGTCCTCTCTCGCTGAGAGTTCTATTGGAACCAGATTCACGTATGACGCAACTTGCACCGTCAAGTTATGCTAAATTCTACGACCTGATTAATGATTATAATTTATTATTAATCCGTAATAAAAGGGGAGTTTCTCGATAGAGGTATATTATATCCACTCATTAAATCCTATCGATTGCTTCTTTTAATCGCTCGTTTATCGGAGTTTCTGAGTTGATTTGCAGGCCGCCAGCATATTTTTCTTTAGAAAATATACAAGTACTATTTTGCAGCTATTTTCTCATATTTGAATACCAAATTAAATTTTATCATTATAATCATTACCTATCGTACCATGTTTTACGTTACATAATATTGTTTTATGACCAATCGCTTTTAAGTAATAATAATCCGCTTTTGCGGAATAATAAACGTGCAATTTTGCTCGATCTCTCGGACACGAGACGTCGTGTTGCTTTAACGATCTTTCGTGACAACCTGGGAGAACTTTGTTTGTTCGACATCCGGGAAGTAATCCGTGGATAGATCGTACAAAGAATTCCGCGGGGCAGGGGGTAAAGAAACACACCCATGAACCCCCTTCTCCCCCGGATACGAGCGTGCCGGTATATCACGTGCACGCAGGAGCACCCATGCGCGAATAATCCGTGAGCGACACACGCAAATTGCGCACGCATAAGCCCACACGGAGCTTTCTCCAGTCTGACGGCAGTCAACGTGGAGAACCAGCGGAGAACTGGGTATCCGGTGTCCGCTGAATCCTCTTTTCTCCTGTCGGGAGTTTCGAAACGGGGATTGAAACCGTATATAATTTCGGTAGATGCAATTCTCGATGGTACAGATACGAAGAAATTTATTTTACGCGCTCCTGTTATTTATGTCTGAAATAAATTGAAATAATTTTTTCTTTAATTTACTAACTTAAGTCAAATATCCAATTAATACTAAAACAGACGAATATATATATTTTGCTGGATGAACAGTTTTTCTGTTACGTGAAAAAAAAAGAGATAAAATATTCTAATTTACGAGAAACTGTCATTAATATTAATTAGTATCTGTAAAAAGTTTAAGTATATGGAAAAATATAGATGTCTAAAATTATCTACACGGAGAGAATTTTTTCTTAGAATTTACCCTTGAAAATATGACAATCGTGGGACAACATTGTATTTCGAAGAATTTTGATATAAATCTCTCTCATTCATTAATAAAACTACAATAAAGTATAAAATAAGTTTGATCAATTTTACTGAAGTGCATGGTAAAAATCTTTAAAACATTGTATTGTATCACAATCACCATATTTTCAGGGTAAATTAAAAAAAAAAAATTCTCCGTGTATAGTCATTAAAATGACAGGCTCCGATTATTTGTTCGCAATATTAAAGAAAGGAATAAACACATAAATAAATATCATAATTCTGAATTTTGATGAAACCGTGATACTTTTGACTCTCATTGACAAAATAACTTTCAGTCTGTAACATTAAAATGACAGGCTCCGATTATTTGTTCGCAATATTAAAGAAAGGAATAAACACATAAATAAATATCATAATTCTGAATTATGATGAAACCGTGATACTTTTGACTCATTGACAAAATAACTATTTCAGTCTGCAACTCGAGATACGGTTTGATAAAGATAGATCCCCGTCTCATGTGATACTAGCAGACTCATATGCGAGTACATACATACATGTATGGATTAGCTACTCAGAGATCGTTCGAGTACGCCGGACCAGGTCATAGACCGAGCGCGTCAGCGAGAGAGGTCTGGTTACACTCGTGGATCAATATACGTGGAGAGAAGAAGAAAAATGTGAAGACGACTGTACGAAGGAGCGATGGATGACGGGAAAGCGCACACGTTTGTTCTCCGAGTATCCGCGGAGTCGCGTGTAAACACGCCGCTCACGCGTGTGCGTGCACGTGTCACCCCGCGTCTCCTACTCGCGGCCGATTCTCTCCGTCTGACCTGCGCCGTCCGTTTCTCCTCGCTCGCTCGCTCGCTCCATCCGTCTCTCCTTCGCTCTCGCTCCTTCCCGCTCCTAGGCACTACGGTCGGACGCCGAAGTGCTTCGAGACTGCCTCTCGCGACCCGCGGTAAGCAAAGCAAACGACCTTCCGTGGAATCTGGACAACCTGTCTGCCCGCCTGCAGCCGCCGAGACCAGGCCTGCACTTGTTCTGCACACGAGTCTGTTTCTCTCTCTTTCTCTTTCTCTCTCCTTCTCTCTCATTTCTCGTTTGCCCGTCTGTCTCCGTCGCTCCGCCATCCTTCTCGCTTCTTCGAGGCGCTAATCGCGTCGAGGGTGTTTTAACGCGACCCTTAGGCGATCATTAACCTCACGAAGACCGGGTTAAGATAATCACTTATATGCGCTGAGAGTCGCGCCGGTGCTGCTCCGCCGATGTTCGAACTATATCTCAGATTCCAGTGACTGAAACCGTACCTTTCCTATCTCGCTGTTATCCCTAGTCTTATGTCATAAACCAGTTATCATCCTCATGACTCTCGATACTTTTACTTTTACCTGATTTCATCTTTAATTTTTCTGATTTTTTTCTTAAGGAAAACGTATGCATCGATTTAGGATGTCATGTTGATTTTGAAGTATCCATTGATGAAGGCAACGAGGCGTGAGAGAAGTTAACATCGTGTAGTAGATATAATACATGATAAATAAACGTGCAGTAAAATTGGATTTAATAATGCACACTAATATTTATATAACTGCGACATAAATCGTAGTTATTTTGTACTTTGTATATCAATGATGCTCATTTTTTTTAACCATAATCACATATTATATCTCTCTCGTAACACTTGATTAGATTCTGAAAGGGAAAAAATAGGAGAAATTAAATTTGTGTTTACGTCAGAGACGTGGGATTTGCCCTGAAAAAATTAACGATCCGCGATTAACGTGACTTGTCCAAATTTAAGACCGAAATCTCTCAGACAGTCATGGCGGCGCATCATGTTTATTTTAGGGCCACCGATGAATCACCTGCGCGTTTCCGAATTCGAATGACAAACGTTTATTGCCGTCTCGAACAAAAACGGTCTTTGTATCTGCTTTTTCTCTCCTCTCCATTTCGTTTTGTTTCATGACACGCGTTTGTTTTCGTCGCTCCATTCGGCATTCGCGCACACACTCGAAATTCGCTTATGTTTGCAAGTTGACGCATCACTTTGCAAGGTATCCTTACAATTAATGTGCGTGTAGGAGCAAGAGAAGTGTTTTAGAGAGGTTTCGTGACGATTACATTTTTCATTACAAATAGATTCCATCTTGCTTGAGTGGTTTCCTGCCTTCAGAATTCACCGACATAAATTTGCGATAATCTTATCGAATCTTGGGTAAATAATTCCTTATTTACATTCTCTCGGTCTCGGCGATGTCGCTTAAGTTAAGTCGATTATCCATCTCTCCGTATATCTCCCTGACATTTTTCTCATCTTCATTTCCGCCTCTGATCGCCTGTAATCGCGAGTACACTAATTGAACGAGATGCCGTAAGTTTTCCTTAATCGCGGGTTTTCCTCTTTATGAGAAATGCGACCGGTGCATTTGAATATCGAGCGGAGTGCCGGAGTGCGTTGGTCGAATCGCTGTTTGCTCGCAAATGTGATTTTATTAATTACGACCGTCAGTTATGAAATACACGCGACCGCGCCAATTTCTCGTTCATTCATTAACCGCCTCTGTAATTGCGCCGGTAAGTGCATGGTGGCCGTAAAGTATTCCCGGCGACGCGCCACGACGAACGCCGATAATTATTGCGGCCGATGGATATCGATTGCCGGGACATCGATGATATATCGCGGCGCGCGAAATGGTTACCGCGAAATTGTGGTAAATCGAGGATAACGCGCTTCGGTTCGTTAACGAGTTTATCTCAAATCGGCCGATTATCGGTCGGTGCTCTCATTAACAAACTATGTCTCTCTTTTTTTCTATCTTCTTTTTTTTTTCACCGTCGACGTAGGCGATTTCCTATGCGTTCCTTCAATTATCTCGACTTATGGGGATCGTTCAAAGGTTTGACTCGCAAATTCCTTTGCTTGAGCGATAATGTCGGTGAGATGGTAACGATCGTCACCGTTATATTTACGAGTATCCTGCCGGGATAAGTGTTATTAAGTTCACGACCGATCGAGATTAACATCCGACATCTATTGATTTGTATTAGCATGCTGCATTATTAATCAAACTGTCTTGAAGCCTGGAGTGCGACTATGGCTTCTACTATTTGTAACCGTGCGTCAGATTTTGACAAGTTCCGCGATCTCCATTCAGCGAAATGTGTTTAAGACATCATTGGATAAATTATTACAAAGTTCGATATATTAATTGTGTAAATATTCGTGTTGCATACAATTTGCCATGACAATCGAGACATTTTAGATTACGAGAGAGGCGTTGATACAACTGCGGATAACATCACGCGCAGAGCCGGTGTAATAAATCGCAATAATAGCTGTTATTAAATCACTGATATTAGTAAAAATGATGGGTAAATAAAAAGAACTAAGCACGGGAGGATGGATATGCCGTCGATCATTGCGGATATCCAGCGATCAGGAAAGCCGTTATTAAATTTTTGCCTTGGGCCGTGCACTCCGCGAACATGCTGATGATTTCAGCTCGGCTAATGTTTATCTGAATTTTTTGCCTCGATAACATGGGAGAGAATAATAATGCAATATGCATATTTAAGTATTAGTGTGCAATAATGTTAATTATTATGATAATCAATTTTTTGCATTAACACATTTTACGTATTAGTTTTACATAATATTTCGTCGTTGCCGCAAAGAGCGCTATCGGACGAAAACCTTATAGTTACAGTAAATTGTCACTATGTATCTAAATGCAATAAATTATAGATAAATGTGGTGTTGCTCGCTATAGTATCCGTGATTAACAACCATGAATAATTATTAAGTGTATTATATATGATTATTAACTCATTTAAAAAATTGCTACATCGATGACTATAAAAATGGTAATATTAAATAACATTTAAATATATAATTTAATATTAACATTTTTATAGTCATAAATTTAACAATTTTTTGGCTGGATAAAAAAGACCCAGAATGCCTTCGATATCTTAAGATTTGAAATTTTAGCCAAAATTTTTTTACTGTTCTGGGCCTTGAAAAAATCCAGAAAAATTTAAGATTACTTTTCAACATCTCTGTTACATTACCAAATTGTTATTTAATCCAACTGTTAAAATCTTTATTTAATAAAAATTGAAATTTGTGCTAAAAAGTGAAAGTGAAATTTTGCCTGTGTAAAAACTCAGTGTGCACTACAAAGCGTTAAAGAGACATCGAATAAAAAATTTAAAAGACGATTTTAATTCCGGAGGATTCTTTCATATTCTAAACACTCTCTAATTAGTAAAAATAATGGTATATTGCTTCGAGTTACATTATATTTTTGTGGCGTATCAAAGTTAGTTTATTAGATCCACGGTTCACTGAACTTCCTGCGTCTGAGTGAAGCAGATCTAATAGCGAGCGTAATAACATACAGTATAATAATATACGATCGATAGCAGGCGTAGGAGAGGGAAAAAGAGAGGCGCGGAGCGTAATCTCAAATCGAGCAAGACCGCAATACTGCCGTTTATCGGGCAAGTCGCAATCAGCGGCAGGACACCCGTGTTACGCTCGGAATAACGTATAGCAACGAGAGCAAAGGGAAGTCCAGACAGATGGATAGGGAACGCGCCGGTTTTCCGCCGCGCCGCGTCGCCGATCGACGCGGACGGCGGGAATTCGCTCCGCGCCGAGAGTTCGTTGCCGTGAAATCACTTATTGAAGTGACTCCGGACTTGGGCGGAGGCGCGCCCGCTCCCCCCTTCGAGCAGTCGGAGCGCCGGCTGCGCGTCCGGGGCCCCGCCGGGACCCACCGGGGACCCGACGCATTGCAACATTATTGCCAAGCGTGTACCGCGTTAAAGGGTGTTATTACGTGTATCTGACGGCCGGACTCGCGGGACTCCACCGAGTGCTCGTAGTACATTTCCACGAGCGCTTTTCGATCGTCCGTTCGCCGCACTGCACCGTGGCGAGCAAAAAGGCACCCGGCTCTCTCGATCGCGTTCCTAGATAGATAGCGCGAACCAACCGCAATTACCCCTCCCTTCCGCCGAGTGCGCGATCGCGGACCGCAAAATTGTACGAATTAATGCGCGCCCGATGACAAACGGCCACTGCGACACTCCCCCTCGATCAATTACGGCTGTTTCCTCGATCTAATCCCAGCTGTCCGTCGCGCTGTAATTAATATAATACAATCGATCAAGATAGATGCGGCTCTCTTAAACTGCAGCGACTGCTTCTGTAATTCGGTCGATTTGTAAAACGTATATCGCGCCGATCCATGTACTCTTTTTACTCCTGTCGTGACGCAAAACGTATCTAATTGCGTAACTATTACATTAATATTAGTGGAAATATTGTATATGAGGAGATATGTACGAGGAGATTATCGGAGAAATGTGCTAAGCGCTGAGATATATAAATTAAGTTATTAGCTGAGATATAAAAAATTACTAAATTCCGGTCTCTTCAATCATTCACTTTTTAACTCTTTCAATCTGCTATCTTTTTTGTCGCGAGTTCAAGTTTTTTTTTACTATTCTAGGCTTTAAAAAAAAATCAGGATTATTTTTCAACATCTCTTTAACATTATTAAATAACATCTCTATTAAACAATTACATCTCTATTAAATTACTGAATAACTTTATTTAATCATTTTTATTGAAGAAAGTTTTTTTAACTCGAGCGTTAAAAACTTCTTTTTAATAATAATTGAAATTTGCGCAAAAGTGGGGGTGAAATTTGAAAGTGAAATTTTATTTGTGCCAAAAAAAACTCAGATATATTAAAAATATCGAATGTTGTATAATCAAAGCAAAGTGTACTATGTGCAACAATGGATTACGAACATGTAGATTATTGGCAAAATGAAGGAAATCCGTCGACTATTACGCCACGCTTATCGATTATCTTAATACGCTGTTCGCATAAAAATCTACTACCTCTCGCAGACTGAAGAATGTAACTAATATGAGATGATTACTCGCGTCGACATATCGCGCGCCAAAGTGCTTACGCGCGTTCGAATATCCGAACGTTTCTCCCCGCATTTTTCAGCGTCGCAATTATCGATATTTTTTTTTTTACTTCCATATGTCTGAGCGAAACGTAACGCGGTTGTTTCTCGATGTTAGGCATATACGCGGCATTTCGCGAGATAACGTGTGCGCAATTACGATCTCCGTCCGACCGACACGACCGACAATACTGTTTAATGACTAATAATTTCAGGCGATGCCGATAATTATGAAACCGCGCTCTCGCGCGCGGCTCGATTTCGCGATTATCTCTCGCAATCCTTATAGGCGCGCCGAGTTGTCGACTCGGGAGAAAGAGGGGCACTTCGCAAGGTATCGAAATTCTCGCGGAATTTGCTAATTAACGACCGCCCGACGAGACGCGTCACTCGTACGCGCTAATTGCTTACTTTCCTCGGTTTCTTATCGTCTCGGAGATATCGTCACGCTGCTACACAGGCGACATGGGCGTGACTTAATGAAAAAAAATTACGATGATTAGATCGGAAAAGGATAGACGACTTTCGTTAAGCCGTATCTAAACTTCACTTTACATTTAATCGCGCGACTTTTTTAACGTTTGGTTCTATGACATATGAACAGCGTTATAGGAAGCTCTAGAAAAGTACGTTAATGTCTCGATTTATTTTCCACGACGCGTATTAAAATTCATGAATTTTATAAACTCTTTCTTTAACTCTGATTCCTAATTTCCTCACCAATTTTTATTGATCGACACGACTGATCGACAGAACGTCGAACGGCAGCCGGGCTTTTTTTACCGACTTTGCTAAAAGAGGATATACAGTCTTGCGACCAGAAGAGACAGACAGAGAGGTGGATGTCTGCCGACAGGCACCATCGTAATTCGATAAACGTACGGATTGGCGATTTTGCGCCGGTTTTCTGGATAGCCGCTCGCATAAAATGCCTAACGCTCCTCGATCACGTGGCATCATGGCGATCGCCCGAAGGAGGGAGAGCGTATATTGGAGAACGAACGGAGCGGAATCGTTGTCGGTGAGACCGAGATGGCGAGAGAGCGCGACAGAAACGGAGCGAGAAAGAAAGAAAAACAGTCGGGAGAAGCGCGAGTGGCAGTAGGGGAGAAAGAGAAAGAGGCGCAGAGAGTCGCGCCGGGAAAGAGGGAACGGGGGGCGGGGAGGAGGCGAGAAAGGGCAAGGAGAAGACGGGCAGGAGGACGAAGGAGGCACCAAGTACAGACGAAGGACAGCGGTGGGAATTAAAAGGGGAGACGGGCGACGGGCGACGACGCGGAGGTCCGACGGTTTTCCCTGTAGAGGACTGGACCGCGTTGCCAGCGTTGCCGCCGTTGCGGCGGCCATCTTGCCCTCTGACGTCCTCCTTCCTGCCCTCCAGTTGCTCCTTCCTCTCCTCCTCATCTTCGTTTTCGCACATTCGCAGTGTGCGTGCGGTAGTGGCGTAGTGTGCGTGCCGTTCCTCGTGTCCTCCTATATCGGCCTACCTTACTTCCTCACCTACTCGTGTTCTTCACGCGAGAGCGGGAGCGCTCGTTGCGCCGGATGACGCGGCGACGCGCCACGCGGCGCGACCACGCACAATGCTCTATCGGATTATCCTCGCCGGACCTCTATGGCTAAGGCCGTACCACAATGGGACGTAGAACGCACGTCACTCTGCTCCAGAATGCGCGAGTTGAATGTGCCCCGCGTCCCTGCAGATCTCTGCGCATGCAAGCCTCTCACGTCTTACGATCTGTTACGCGACCGTCGCGCGTTCCAAGTCCATTGTAGAAATAAGCTTTGTACGCTAAACTGCTGGCGTGCTATTTCTCCCAACGGCCAGACCGGCAATATGGCTATTGTAGATTGTAGTATAACGAAGGAATTCACAGATACGCATAAGATTGTAGTAGAACGGGCGTCTACTTTTCCAAGTGAATACTTCGCACCTGTGCACTGAGAAAAATGTCTGGTTGAAAATGGATAAACTGGAAGATTCTGAGTCATCCATTGTCATCAATCAGAATTCCGATTATTTTAATTAGAATTCTAGTATGTTTAACTAGAGAATTATGATTCATCCATTTTTAATCAGAATTTCAATTAATCCAACCAGACATGTTTCTCAATGTGTGTATATTCGAAATGTAGTGTTTGCAAAATGGAATAAATCATAAGAACAAAGGACTCTTAAATAATTATATATAAATATATATAACTTTTAATTATTTATAGAATGTTATATTAAATATACTTCTCGTTTGAGTTTTTATGTTTAAAAAATTTTTTTCGTTATAATTGACTCTTAAGTGCCCTGTACACTTTTGATACAAAATGGAACAGTTACACGATAAGAGATTTTTAGAGAATATTCAAATTTCATCTCGGAAAAATATAATACAAAATTACGGAGAGATTACATAATAATTATTAAAATAGTTAGTAATAACCTCTAGATTCTACCTATGTCTGTTCTACCTTAGGGATATAATACGCATTAATCTACGGAAGTTTGTGGTCGACGCTTTGCAATCAGAGTTTATATTTCGTGAGAATTGAACGAGGAAAATCTATTTTTGTGGCATACATGAATACGAGGAGAATCTTTCTTATGAGAATAATATTAGGTCTGGAAAGAAATACTCGAGTGAATTAATGACATTAATGTCACAATGAAATTATATCCATCCATCATTTGTAAACGATATTACAAACGTTCTGCAAATAGCAAAATTACTTTAACAGCCGCTGTCATAATTCTGACGTTATATTCCGCAACAGTGATTTAACATACTACATCAGAATTAAAGTAAGCATGCATTTTAGCATACAAAAGACTATTCACTTGGCAAATGCCAAACAGATCGTTGCATACGTTCATTGTTGCGGGACAAGTTGAAAGCGATCGCCGGGCGTAAAGAAGCAATCGACAGCACTTAATTCCATTCATACCGGCATGCGCTCACGTCCGTATTCAACCGGTTGCGAACGTGAATGAAGTAGCGCCGTGTCGTCAAACTAGCGTGGAAACAAATCGCGATCACGCCGGCCGACGTGTATGTATGTACGCATCTCCTTAGCAGCATCGCAGCCCCGCTCTTCGTCCGATTCTGCGGCTACTCTTCGTCTGTCATTCAGCGCACCGAGCGTCGGTCGTAGCAATTTACGAGTGTTCGATATGGAAATGAACGGAGTTTATCGACTACGTGCACATCTCGCGCGCGTAAACATGTATTTAACACGCCGATTCTCTACGCTATATAATAATAATAATATGCTAGAGCGAACCATTTATTACCGTCTGGGATTGCTTGGTTTTCATGAAACATCAATATTTTAGTGTAGTTTATTAATATCAATATTATTTATTTAGTATCGGTATAATCTTTCAATTATGACAGATTTTTTCCAGAGTTCTAGTAATAATAATAATAATAACTTTGTTGAGTGCAATATAAATTAAAAGTTAAAAAATAATAAAATTTTATACAAACGGCATTTATTAGAAAAATTTAGAAACTCATTGTTTATCATTTAACAATTTATTAATTCCTTATTCGTTAATAAAAAAATTGGGACTAACCTGTCGCGATTCTATACCTTTTATTATCATCATCTATTCGATCATTTCAACACGAAAGATTATTTAGAGCAGTAAAGACTGAGTTTTTTAAATGACGAACACAATGCATTTAGAAAAAATAGTATTTACAACTGTTGTAAAATTCCTTAATACAACTGGTTTATGTATTTTTACATCCAGTAAGAAATTAAAGGCAAGACCAATTATATTACAGCAGTTGCAAAGCTGCTTTGTCTGCTGAACGCAGCCAATAAGATATTTTCCATACTCACGTTTGCGGTGTTAATAAAAAAAAACAAAGAAGCAAGCAATTTTTCAAATATTCCGACAACGAGCGGCAGTCTTAAAATCCTCAATATTGTATATAAATTTATTGTAATGTATGTACGAGTGTGACATAAAATATCGAAAGAGAAGTAGCCGTACTTCGATATTATCGCAGCGTCGCATGCATCCCTAGCCGGCGGGCATGCATCGGGCGGATTTTCTTGCGTGTGCCTCATGCGTGCCGCCGCTTCATGCATGCGTGCACGCACGCGTCCTTCTTATTTTGGCTTTTTGCTCCGTGGCACCGTGCGCGGTATAAGGATATGACCGAGGGGGAACGACTAATTGGATTTTTTCCGCGGGCCCCGAGGACGCGCGTTTAAAGGGCCGCCAAGTTACAAAAGCTGCTTCTCTCTCTCCCTCCCCCTCTCTCCCGCCAGAAGCTCTTTTACGCGGTTACGCTCTGAACTGTCTGGGGAGAGGAATTTGAAATCGCAGAACGATTCACGTGCAAAAGCGGATCTGAAAAGTGAGAGCGTCTGCCTACTCTTGCGTTCCGGCGATTTGCTGATCTGAATATCGATCATTCAACGATGCATGCGAAATAACAGACATTTGTCCGGTTGAGAGAGAAAGAGAAACCACAAAGGGGCAAAATAGCTCTCGCTGCGCGTCCGACACGCGAAACCTATATTGAGCGGAAGCGCGAAATTTCGCGGGACGTGTCCGGAACTAATGGAGCACGACCAAGTTGTTGCTATTCTTGTTATTCTTGCTATTGCTGTCGTGAATAAAACTAGGTGAGTCAATTCTGCATTATATAGTCACGCGATAAAGATTAAAAATCATCCGCGAACGACAATAGAGATATAGGATTAAATTGGGTGTTAAGTCAGTCGATTCTTACACTGATAAAAGAGTTATTCTGGGGATCTGGAAACTTAGCATTCTATTAATATAAAAAAATAATAATAGTAGCATTTTTCATAGTTCTACACTGAGAAACCCATTTAGTTGAATCAACCAAGGATTTGTTTGCCCATATCCAAACAAGAAATTAATCGATGCAACAAAATAATTTAGTTGAAGCAAAGCATTTGGTTATTGTAACATTTCACTTGTTTCTGGTAGACGTTGACATCTGATAAAGTTGTTTACAATAACCAAGTGTTTGGCTTGAACTAAATTATATTATTGTATCAACCAAGGATTTGTTTGTCCATATCCAAACAAGAAATTAATTGATTCAACTAAATGGGTTTCTCAGTGTACAATTCTTTATCAAAATAAAAAAAGTTTCGCATTTTTTATACTAAACAATTAAAATTAAAAATATAGCGTGCTAACTTTTGCGAATCTAGTATGAAACTTCCCCTTTAAAGTACAAAGAAAAGAAAAATATTTCCACTTTTGTCTACAGTTTCCGTTAGTACTGTTTGAGTTTTATCAATATATGTGTAATTTGAGAACAAAATTATTCCAGTTATCAATTAATAGACTTTAAAGTTTAAACGTAGGAGACATCACAGCAACATGGACAAAAAAATATTGTGCTAATAATTTATCCCAATTCCAGTGATATTTTTCGTTAATTCTAGCAGAATTCTATGCTCTACAATCAAATGTTATATTCCATTGCAAATATAAAACACTCTTAAATAGAAAGATAAAGGTACGTATCACTTTTTCTCGTTAATTAAATGTTATATAATATACAATGTTATATATGCTGCAAGAAAATGTATATTTTTTTTGCAATTGGCGCAATTTCAAGATTTTATTCCTTTTTTTTTTAATACATGCATTTTTTTAATACGTACTACTGAGGGTAATTTATAATAAAAAATTAACAATATTCCCAAGTAGAAAACAAACCAAAAATTAGTCAGAAATTGGCCAGGAATTCTAGTTACTAGCTAGTTTCTGACTAGTTTGACTGGCCAGAAACTGACAAGTTTGGGCGACGCTTGCTTTGCCAATAACTGGACAGTAAAACTAACAAGATTTTGACTGGTATCTGACCACTTTTTGATTATTTTTTAAAGAGTTTCTATCTAGTTCCTTAATTTTTTTATTTTATGAGCGGTTTTTAAGCAGTTGATAACCATTTTCAAAGCAGTTTATGGCTAGTTTCTGATCAATTTTTAATTAGTTTTATAATAAATTTTTTAGTCGTTTTCTAAACAATTTATGACTAATTCTAACTAATTTTCTGAGAAAATTCTAAATAGGTTTAACCTATTCTTAACTAGTTCCTAACCAATTCCCAAGCAATTTTTATAGAAATATAATAATAATTAAATTAATATAATTAAATTAAAGTAATATATTAAACTCTTTACGAATTTGATGTGTTATATACAAATTAAAAATTAGATATTACGAGATATTAGGAAATATTTACATGTAATATATAAGTTACGCATATCTTTCTTAACAGCTGCTTTTATATATTTATATTTTCTTTTTCGTTCTCTTGCTGCTGATAAACGTACATCCATTTTACTTAAATTGTTTAAATATTTACAATTTCATGTTTTGCGTTTTAATTATGACTGACAGTCGAAGAATCGAGTTTTTCTATTACTATAGTATATTTATTCCATTACTATGATAACAGAAAAACTCGATACTTCGACTGTTAGTCATAACTGTGAATAATTTTCAGTAAATATTAATAAAACGGAATTTCTACAATGAAAAGTTATACATTAATTGAATTTATTAGTGATAAGAAAGAAAGCAAAAGGAACATACATAATCAACAAATGTTAATCACTTTCTCCCTATAAACAGTAAACAATATTTTTTTGTTTTTAATTTCTAATATACATATATAATATAGTTTATACTTACGGTTGATTCTTACCTAGTTTGTGAATAAAAACTGCTCATGAAATACTGTCTAGTATTTTCAGAATTTTTACTAGACAGAAACTGCCTAGTATTTTATTACTATTTTTTCGTGCATAGTTTATGGCCAGTAACTGGCCATCAAACAATAGTCAGTATTTTCTGGACAAGTTTTGAATAGTTACTGTCTAATTAAGACCAGTTTTTCCTTGAAATTTTTCTACACGGGTTACCACTTGAATTATATTATTTATGTAACGGTTTTTTTTTAGTTTATGTAACACTTTTTTTATGGATTTATGGCAAGTACACGCATACTTGGCGCCTCTTTTTTACCTTTTTTAAAAAAATAATATATCTATACATATAACTAAATATTGGTCTACTTCAACAAAACCGTTTTTACCGTGTAAGTAAGCGAGCCGTAATCGACGCGAAAAATATCGGCTACGTCGATATGTATACCGATGGAAACGATTCGTGGCTCAGTTTACGAGAGCAAGAGCTGGGAGTTTGACCGGGTCGATTATCGATGGTTGATTTCACTTCTTGGAGTTTCTATACGTAACGTTTACTAGTACACTAAGTTCGTTCGTATGTAAATTTGCCAACCGCACGGAGATAGAGAGACGGAAAAAATAGGAAGGCAGGGAAAAAAATAGAGATATCGTTCGTAAGGAAATATGTTAACATATGCGGTTAACACATGCAGCAAGTCTTGCATTTACATGTGCACGTATACGTTTTACGTTATTGCGTCGTATCATAATCATTCACGGGCGCAAACGAACGAATTTGCTTTACGTCAGTCGATTTCTATTTGTGAGTGATTACTATATATATATATATATATATATATACCTATATTGTGCATGATCACGTGAGACCACATTTGAATCGTATTCTATTTATATTACTGTATTAGAATCGATCGCATTACAAAATCGACATGGAAAATTCTTATTTATCTCAGATTTCAGCCGCAATTTTGCGTGGGATGAATGTGAAGTAGACGATGACTCAGTTTTTCCTGGTATTCATCGTTGAAGTTAATCACTCTCGTTAGCGAATATCTTAGTTCAATACGATTTTTTTGTCACCGATTGCTACATATAATTATACACAATCGCGCGTAAAATCGTGGAAGCACGATGTTAATTAGAAATATAAGGCTTCAAAAGAAAAGTCGTTTGTAAAACGTAAATCATTTTCTGATGTTCTAATGTCTTACAAAGGTATCATCAATTCATTGTTAAAAAAAAGCTGACTTTATGATAAGCGATATTTATCATGTAGTCACATCAAGATCTTTTTTATGATAATCTTTCTTTATAGTCGCAAAACTGCAAAAAGTCTGGAAAATATCGTAGAAATATCCTGCAGCCAAGCATCGATTAAGTGATGTAATGAACAGAATAGTGTAAAAACGATAGTTGCGAAATAATCGCACCGAATAAACGGAGAATATTAGTTATTTCATCGGTTATATATCGGTAATTTTTTTCCGACGTTTCTAGAAGAGCAACGTGGAATGACTGCGGAGTTGCTTCGTGGAACGAGATGCGGGACGTACGAGAAAAACGAACGAGAGACAAACGAAAGAGACGCCGGGCCCGACTTGTACGTTCTCGTTTCCACGAACGAGAGAGAGAAATGGTTTTTACGTCGGTGCACCATCATTACGGCAATTTGGTGCGCATACGAAACGTTGGCCTCCGGTAATCCAAAAATTCGCGGGATACGGCGGCACTTTCACGAACGATGAGGGGGATTTCATTCCGAGTGTATACTTAACCCACGCGATACAGTTCGCGAATGCATCGTATTTTGCATACCTACGTTTACGCGCTAATTTATATCGATTGATATCTTTAACGCTGACTTGCATATATGATTGAACTTTGTGACACTCAATTATTTCAATATACCTAATATCCTCACTTTATTTTAATATATTGTAAATAATACTTGCGCCGACTAATACGATTGACGCCATCACACACTGGAAAAAATTTAATAAATCTTAATATACATATATATTTCTTTGAATATATATATATATATAAGTTAAACCTTTACTTACACTAAATAAATATTTACGTAATAAAAAAAATGATAATTAAATCAAATTAATCATTTTTGTATCAAATAAATATATGTTTACATTCAGCAAGTATTTACTTAGAATTATTCAAACAAATATTTATTTAATATATTTTTCAGTAGATTCATTTATTATGCCGTACTTTGTTTCTTCTCACGCGACCAGCCCTGCGTAATAATTCCAACGTTACGCGTAGGATCAGATTAAGGATTAATTGATAATCATTTGGCGTTAGCGTTTCACGCTTAATACAATTTACATAATAAAGCGTTTTCGCCGGAGATCCCGTCGGCGAGTATCTCGCGCTTCTTGAGAAGCGTGTGGAAAACGGAGCTGAAAAAATTCCGGTGCCGTGCCACGCGGGCATTCTCGAAACCGATCTCGCCTGTGCCTGCAGGTATACGCGGATATATCGTGCTTCCACGGCCGGCGTTAATAGGCCACCGGTAACTTACACCGGTACGTCGACCGGACGCGCGGCTGTATATGGTGGGACACAAACCGAGAGAGGAGAGATGCCGGGTTATAAACGTAGAAACGCCCCGTAGGGAGATCTGTCAAATAAATAATCCACGAAAAGCGCATATGCGTGCGACGCCGTGTGTGCGTGCGCGCCGGTGTGTATGACGTCACATCCTCGAAAACACTATTATTATACCTCAACCACCTCCGCCGGTGCATTAACATAGATTACGCCGCCGCGCGACCCTCGAGCGATGCTCGGTTCCTCGCCATTAGACGTGATCGCCATTGTGGTTACCGCGGCGCTGCGGCGGACCTACACATGGAACAGGGATTATATTTGCGCGAGCGCGTCCCATTGACGGAAAATACGGTGATCAGCGACGTGTGAAGTCGTCACGCCAACATTATAATTTTCCGGCCTGCGATATGGAAAAAAAAAATATACATGCTGCACGATCTCTGGCGTTGTTCGGAGCGCCTCGAGATAAACCACCAGCGCCTTTCCGCGTGGGAGGAACGCCATAAATTTCTACGCGGGCGAATTACGGAATCGCGAAAAATACGCGTTAGTAGGTCATACCGCGATGTCTCTCGCGGACGTCATTAATATCCATTATTTTAGCGTGGCATATAGAAACACGCCGGTGGCTGATAATATCGGCTAACATGGCGGTGATTCGGAGAGAGAGAAAGAGAGAGACGGTGATCGATCGGCGCAGCGAACTTGTTTGTCGTGCGTTATTTGTAAAATGGTAGGAAAGTCGTCGTTGCCGTTGGAAACGATCGATTAGCTCTGGCGAACGTATCGGGATCTATCTCGTAACGTTTGGCTAATTGAAAAGACGGAATGCGTAGGAGTATATTAAGTCGTATCGCGTTGCGCAAGATAGGGTGGCAGGAAATGGACTATAAATTAAGTACAAGTGAAATATATACAACAGCATTTCTTCCTCCTGTCACTGATATAGTAATTCATGTACACGATTCTTTTTTACATCAGTCGTCAGCTATAATTATTGTTATAAAAATATTTTCTTCGTCATTCATTGACGTCCAACGATTTATTTATAGCTACGTCGTTTTTGTACGCGAATAACATGCAATTTAAAATTTCGATGAAACGCGTGTTATAATTATTGAGGAAATATGCCTCCTTCGATAATCCGATTAAAACGTTCGCAAGTATATTTACTAAGTACGAGATGAGCACGCGATAAAACTCGTCAGGATAAAATTCAGTCGGTCGATTTGGAACTTGTCGAAAGCGAGATCCGTTCACCCCGCGCTCCCTTTAAGCTACTTATTCCACGGCTTAAACTCGTTCGCGGTTGCTCGCCCGACGGCAAAATCCGAGACAGGTTCTCAATTTAAGATGGATCAATCCGTCCTGACGGATAATCTTCTCGTGGAAGGAACTTGAATTAAAAGGACGAACGAGTCGAGGAAAGAAGCAGACCGTTTCCATTTTACACGCTGACAATTATAGGACGTGTATATGGACTGCAATTATCGATTCACGTCTTGCTCTGTTCATTCATGACGAAATAATCACTTTACATTTTGTTCGGAATTAAAAAATTAAGTCCCGCTGAATATTTAATAATGTCAGACAAAGGAATTTGCCACAAGCGATCTATCTCTTTTTTTTTCTTAATTTTTACACTGAGAAAAAATATCCTAAATTTAAATAAACATTTATTTGAATAGTGCCAACTAAATATTTATTAAATCTATAAAGATATATTTATTTGGTACAAAAAACATTAATTTCATTCGACAATTATTTCTTTTTATTAAGTAAATATTTATTTACCGTAATTAAATATTTAGTTGGCATTCAAATAAATATTTATTTAAAATAGGAAATTTTTTTTCAGCGTATCCACAACTTATTGTATATTTTTAAATATATTTTATTTTTATTTATTCTGTATATATTTATTATATTGCATTATATATGTTTATTTATTTAAATATACATTTTAAATATGTTAATAAAGCTATTTACACGTTTCCAGCATAGAGATGATAATTTTATGGAATTCTCTTACGTCTCGGTAAATTTTTATGCAAATCCAAATAGAAATAGTGAAGAAACGTTAGATGCGAGTATATTGAACTGTCGTACGACATTGTGTACGGATTTAAATACACTGCGCTTTTCTTGAACATTTATATCAATAACACGCATCACCTGTCATATATACTCATTCATATCGCACACCCACGCATGTCAGCTTAACCAGTTCCTTTGACTCGATCTTTAGCTAAGGTGCTTAGACAGAAAACATCGAATGTTCCGACGTTCCGTTAACACGAATTATTCCCGTATTGTAATCTTACTTTTACAATATATTTCAATGATAAGAGATATATTCTTTCCCACAAATTGTGTTTCACGGAAAAATACACTGTGGACGCGAACTATAAACAGTTAATTCTGTGCAAACTAAATAAAAAGAAATAAGAATTCGCGCGAGAAACTTGTTTTCTTACTTCCTTCTTGAGGCCATGGGCGAACGGAAAGGGATGGCTCCCTTCCTCTCCTATGGTATACTCGTTTTCTCTCTCTTCATTCCTACGGCTTGGACGACCAACAGAAAGAGATTAAGAGAATACGAGGGATTGTTTTTTGCCCGCCGCGTTCTGATCGTGGAGGACTAGACAAAAGAGAATAGCAGAAAAGCCCTCTAGGGGCTTTTTTTTACTCGTCTCATTCGATCACGTGAACGAAAGAGTTCAACTCGGAGTATTTTCTTTGTTACGCAAGAAATTATTTATTATCAATTATTTATTGCGTCGCTTGAAGAAGAGCGAGATAAAGTATTGTTATGGAGCAAATATAGCAATAGCAACAACAGATATATTTTCTAATTAAAAAAAAGTCATGTAAATTTAACAGACTAACTTCCATCTGGATAACACATGTTATAATTTTATATCGTATACTCAATGTAAAACTAAGTTTTATTTCTTGTCATCGTTCCATTTTATGTTTTGACTTATTACATTTGGAATAACAAATTGTGATTTATGGAGACGAAGGTTAGTCACTTGACTTAACAACGAAGAGACAAATTTCGGCAACTCCCAATCAGACAGTAGGGATATGTTCATCCTCAGTTTCACATCGACAATATTTTGTCAAGACATCTACGAATTTGCTGAAGATGGTTTGAAGAAAACCGAAACGTTCAAATAAAGTAGTACCGACAATAATTGTACATTTACATATTATGTAAACATTATTAGATATAATTATATTATATTGCGCACCAATTTCCGCGCTGTGTTGATGCTCTCATTGCCCGATATACTTTATTATAGTTTTTAACTTCGAGAGTCCGACTAATATTTAAAGTTTACAAATGTAACAGAACTATCTTTGATTACGTCAATTCATCGATACCGCGGAAGAAAAAAACCATTCGAAAACGCAAGTGAATTGTACATATGATGAGATCTCTTCAAGGTTGCCTTTTTCTCTTTCTGCTACATCTTGATTATTGTCGAAACTCACGGTGACGCATCTGAAGGTGCGAAGTGAAAGGGAACTTGAATTTTCGAAGATCACTATGGAGGCACTTCTTAGTGAGAGAGACAGTCGCTATTTCTCAGGAATGAGTCGACCGAATATTTCAATCTGTATACACGTCCAACCATATATTCCGACGAAAAATGGAAAGGAGACGAAGCGAGAAAGACGAAAAAAAAAAAAAAGAAAGGAAAGGAGAAAACAGCGGCCGCTTGTTTGGTGAACGGACCCGCGAGGAGTCTCACTCGAAATGGCGGGAATTCGGCGGGAGAGTGCACGGGCAGCGCGCTCGCTTCGTAATAACGGGGCGAACGAAAAAAAAAAATCAGCGGTCGCGGAGAAGTAGCGCGGTTTTTCTTTCGTGGCATCCAAGGTCTCTCCCGCGTGCATATCTCACGCCGATTAATTGCGGTTGATTTTTATTTATTGCAAAAGTGCAAGGTGGCGCGCGCCGGTGTGCGTGCGTGGTTAATGGTTATTGGCTCGCCGATATTCCGCGTGCGGAGAACGGTGCGCGCGGGCACGCGTAACTCGCACATACGCACGAGATGGTAGTCTTCGTCATAATAATAAATTCTGTATAGAGAGAGAGAGAGAGAGAGAGCGCAACGTGACTTATCCGCACTAGCTCGCGGCTAAGTGCGCGCAATGATTGTTAATTGTCGACGCTGATTCATACGCCAGATAGCGCTTCGCTCCTCGAGCGCTATATACTCCCATTCCAATTCTTTCTGTGACGTCTACGCTACCGTCAATGTAAACAGTCTGCCATAATTCGATAATAATAAAAATTTAATAAAAAGAAAAGTTATTGATCGTTTTATTTACCGAGACGTTTTTTTTATGTATAGACGTCATTGGCTTTATCAGATCGCCCATGATTTATTCGTATAATTTCTGAAAAAAAATAGTCTTATTGTTGGCTGGGAACTGATATTGTGAGTAAATATTGATTTAATCTCGGTCGATGTAATCTAGCTACAAGGTAATTTTCAAGAATAATGCCTAAATTCTAAGCAGAATCGTAAGACTCGTAATATATTCCTGTAAGACTTGTAAACATTTTTAAGTGCTTATACCATTATACAATATTTTTACAGACAACTTCTTACTAGCCATAAAATTTACAAAAAATCATAGATATTTATGAATAATCGTACATCTTACAATATATACGCTTAAAATTAGAGAATATTAATCATAAGTTTTTACAAGTTTTACGAGAACACGTTACGATTCTTACGATTCTGCTTA
>NW_017298564.1:85557-86961 GCF_001594075.2 Trachymyrmex cornetzi
ATAAGTTGGACGAATTACATCTGTAAGTTTCCGACCTTCGAGTACTTAGTTCCTTTGCGAAGGGTATAGAATTGGTTCGCGTAACTCGTAAAAGTCCGCAATTATTACTCTCGTTTCGGTCGTACACTCGTAAATACGCGCGCTAACGAAGCACTGAATCCTTTACGTTCATTTGTGAGCCTGTAACAAGCTCCGAAGCTGACATTTAGCTTATCCTTCCATTTTTTTTTTTTCGTTATGACCTTTGCCGCGTCTTCGGGTCCTCTCGTTTTAATATATTATCACTTTGAATATCTCCAGGCAATCTCGACAGAAGGAAAGTATGCGCGTATCCGGCAATCACGCCTTTTTCTCCCAATGTCTTTCGCAACGTTACAAACAAACGTGATTCATTCTCATTAATCTTTTTTACTTACTGTTATCTTTATACCACCAACCAACGACACGATATTAATCAGTTTATGCCGCAATGTAATGTATTCATAATCTCATGTGCGAATGCACATAGCAATATATATTTTTTGACATACTTCGCGAAAATACCGGAGATATATCCGTTAATGAAAAACATTAACATCGAAGTTCCCATTGCAGTATTTCGTGTCCGCACATTTCGTTTGTAACGTTGCGGTCGCATCTGCTGTGCGGAAAGGACAAACCGCAAGAGAGACATCGTGAGTCAATAATCAGAGAAAGGATGAATTACAACCTGTCTCGAATACAACGTCATTCGACGACTGTGACACGGTCAGCATAGATTTAATTATATGTGAAATATGCGCGTGGGACTTGCGACGTAAACATACGATATACCTAATACTCGATCGCATACAATTATCCAAGAAATATTCGCGAACACAGATTAAATCAGGCTACGAGATGACATATAATACGAAAATTATTGCTCCCGTTAAATATATATTATCCGCATACATACGCTGATCCTTTCCGTTAGATAAGAACTTTTGTTTATGCATCATTTCGATTAATTCCTCGACCAAGATTAATAATCTGTTATTTAGCATTACGATATAAATATTCAACGATTCCGCTGAATCAATACGATGAAGGCGTGTATACTTTTTGGTTTATAAGAACAGTCATATTCATTCCGAAGGTTATCTAATCATTCGAATCAATTGACGAAGAGAATAATAACGTGCGCGATAAAGATCGAAAGATCTGGCGCCAACTGGTTGAGCGGATACGAGGAGGAAAATTGGCGAAACGTAACGGAAAAACTTGACTTACCCAGCGCGAAAGGACGCTGCAGCGGCGGCGGCGGTAAGCGTCAGTTGTTGTGCGGCTGCAGCTGCACCGGCGGCGGCCGGATCGGTCGCGACGAGCTCCTGCAGCACGAGAACCGTCGTCGTGGTCGTCGCGGCGCCGCCATTCGGCACGGTC
>NW_017298564.1:87238-89951 GCF_001594075.2 Trachymyrmex cornetzi
TGCACGTCTTCCGAATCGTTGCCCTGGATGTGTTGTTGCTGTTGCTGGTGATGATGATGATGATGGTGATGGTGATGGTGACGATGGTGATGGTGATGGTGGTACTTGGGATGGAGCGTGTGCACGGCCGGCGGTTCGTGCAGATCGAGCACGTTCACCGGTTGCATGGTCGCCAGCAAGACCTGCTCGTTCTCGTTTTGATTTTGGTTGCTCAGAGAGGAGGACGCTGGTGAGACTGGTGCCTCCTGCACCTGTAACGTAGATTATAGGTAGGGTCATGCAGTGTGTATCGCGACAACTGCAATATCGCCATTTCGATTTGTCGAATAGATTTTTTGGTGTCGCGATTGTTAATCGAGATATTCCAATGTGCTGCGTGCTACTAGTGATCGTAAATAACGATTTCGCTATCACACCAGATGTATTTATAGCATCATTTTTTATCACGCCGGATTAAAGTGGAAGAAACGCGAACGCCATTGTGAAATTATCTCTTATAATCGAGCGAAGGTATTGTGATTGCATTTCATCGAGTATTAACGAGACACCTTGATCTTTCGCGCACACAATGCTCCGATCGCGCCCCGTTTTTTTTCTTCCTATCGAAACGGCGCGTTCGCCGCCGGTCGCCGCCCATGTGTGCATGCAGGTCTGAATTAAATCATTTACAATGATAACGAAGTTAAAACACAGCGCGCAGCCGGCGTTAATTTATTAATCGCATTAACTGGCGCGCGGTTTACGACATTCGGATTTATACGCCCGAGCGAACTCCCGGCGTCCCGGGCAACGCCATATGTATGTTGCAATAACCTATAACATTTTCGAATGCTAATAACTGTGCGCGCGATAGGAATTATATTAATATCTTCTCGCGCGGTCCGAAGCATGAAGCATTTCGTACCGCCAGGCATCCTTTCGTCGTAATTAATCGCTCGTACGTTCATTGCTTGTAACACACGCGCCAAGAAATTCTTTCAGAGTATTCAAAGATCAAACGATCATTAGCGCGATCTAGGTCCACTCGCGACTCATTCACGTGACGATCGCGAGAGGCTGTTGGTTATTTTTGTCGCGAAATTCAGGAAGGATTGCCGCAGCTTTCATTTCTGAGAAGCCGGCGATTTATTTTCGCGCGACATTACTTAATTGCATTCATTAGCGTTTGCTATGATTTATATTGTCCTCCCCCTCCAAAGATTACGTGATACATTTTCACGTCGGGAAATAATGACATTAGATAATTTCATTTTCTTCTTCTGTAATGAAAATATTCAACGCATTTATTTCGCGAAGATGATAACGTGAGATGAGATTTCAATTTTTGAGAGATATTTTCCCCGTCGTTAATGGATGTCTGATAATATTGCAAAATTATTCATGAGACAATCTTTGCGAATCAAAAGTTTTAGAGATTGAGTATCGCGCGAAGGGAAGTCTCTTGAGATTTTACTGAAACTACTATTACTGAAAATATATTACACGTAAAACAGATATCCTACGTAAGTATACTTAATGGTCAGTTAAACGGTGACGGTCGCATTACTGATGCACTTATATCCTAGTATTCCCGAAGTTGGCGCTCATGGAAACCCCTGTGACCCGCATGAATAAGAATACGGTACAGTAATGACGTCGTTTGGAATTTCCCACGTGTCGCCGGATTATCGTGCTTTCTAGCCGGTAAGTTATGGCGCGAAGTCTCTCTCTTTCCTTCTCTTTCTCCCCCCCTTTTTTTTTTAAATCTTTTTCCCGGCAAAACCTCCGAGACCTCGAGAGCTGCCCGATGCCACACAGTCACCGCGGCATCATTCGTAACGTGACAGCAAAGCGACGTGGCAGTGCTATTAAGGCCCGTGCATATTGCAGCAGCCTGTAGCCGCAGAGATGGGTTCCGTCAATTAACATAATTAACAATATTATGAATCATCCTCTTAGTGCTCAGGCGCCTCGCGCGTGGTGCTGTACGTGAATTACTCACGCCGTTAGCCTAAGCGCAAAAATGTTACTCTTTTTCTCTCTTTCTCTGTCTCCTCGTCTCTTCGGAAAGTATCCTTTTTCCTCTCCTTTATTCATTTTCTACGGTGCGCGGGACTTAATCCTAAGTGTCACCGGTTCCTATATTTTCTCGCGTTGACCGTCGTAAATTCACCCGCTGATGAATAATCGCGATTCTACGATTAAACGCGAGGATTAGCGCGATGAAATACGGTCGGTAGGTACGGGTAAAATTGTTAATGGACAAACGCGAGCCTCTGAATAGACCACACGTGTCTCCATGAGCCAAGGTAACAATGTTTATTTCACGATTATGACTTTCTGGTATACATGCCTGACAAACTTATTATTAATAACATCGTAATTTCACGCTTTTTGCCTGCTTTTTACGCACAGTACGATTTTATTTTCGGAGGCCTCTCTACGTCATTTGAATCTTTTCTCTGTACATATACACACACACACGTACGGGGTGTCCCGACCTTTTTTGCTAATCACTTTTGTGTAGACAGAGCGGACTAAACTGAGTCGAAAAGTTCTTTACCATTTTGCAATTTTCACAATAGTTAACAAGGTATTAATTACTAAAAATTGCAAAATATTAGTTTTGAATAATTTTTTATTCAAATACTATCAACTTTACAGAAAAACTGCAAGAGACAAAAATTATTTATTTTCTTCTCATAAAGTTTTGAGAATTTTTTCAGAATTTTTT
>NW_017298564.1:89961-109845 GCF_001594075.2 Trachymyrmex cornetzi
CTTTTTAGTACAGCATTTTCTTATTTTTACCAACATGAGAAAATACGGTATTAAAAATTTCTAAAAAAATTCTCAGAACTTTATGAGAAGAAAATAATTTTTGTCTCTTGCAGTTTTTCTGTAAAGTTGATAGTATTTGAGTAAAAAATTATTCAAGGCTAATATTTTGCAATTTTTAGTAATTAATATTTTGTTAACTACTGCGAAAATTGCAAAATGGTAGAAGACTTTTCGACTCAGTTTAGTCCGCTCTATCTACACAAAAGTGATTGGCAAAAAAGGTCGAGACACCCTGTATATAGGTATATATAAAATTGTTAATTAAACGCGTCGTATTAATGTTAATTCCGATTATGTAGGTAATGTCATTACAGATGTTGTATAAACACTTTGTATCTTTGGCATCAACACAATACCGACAGATATACGGAAAGAAAAATTTTACCAAAAGTTTTTAAGTTAAAAATTTAATAGATACAGATCAGAAAATATTTTTGTCCGATCATCAAAATAATTATGAAACTTAATAGGAAACTTAACATGATGACCAATGTTGCAAAAAACTGTGATATTCTAGTAACTAGCTTGTGCGTTCTGCTAATTATTTTGTTAATTCAACCAAATTATTTTCTGGTGTGTATCTAACTAACTAAATTTTTAGATACTTTAACAAATCCGTTCTTTCCAGGTATGCACTTTTATTTTTTACATAGATAGCTAATATTAAACAGGGAACGTATGTACGACCACTTTATGTTTTATTAATAGCTAATTCTGTTCAAAATACTAACGTTATGTTAAAATCATGCAGAAACGCGTGAGGAACTCGTACATAACTCAATTTTATTTTCATCTTTTACCGTGCCAGTAAATTTTTTATAGCTTTTCCGACCATAGCTCATAGATATCAGGCATTGTGTCGTGAACGTCTAGTGGACGAAACGGTCCTGATGTAACGGTAATCGCACGGATATTATAAAAACGTCATATCGCCGCAAGCGGTTTTGCGGTTTCGCGAATTTCGACCGCCGCAACACACGTTCCCCGGTAATTCCCCGATGTCGTTAGGAATCTCTCCGCAGATTCATTACCTAAAGTCGTCGAGCTACTGAGGTACTGTATCCTTGACATCGCACCGCCGCGACACGCTTCATCGGCGGTGTCAGGGGTCCCAGATACGCCGGCTGGAGACATTAATCAGCCCGACCCGCGGCGAGTCGCGACCACGACACGAACCTCCCGCGGTCGTTACACGACGTTAAGTACTCTGCAATACGAATACCCGGCCGTGTACCGACTTCATTCGAAATCTAATCCCACGTCAGTCGATGAAATTTATTGCGCTCGCACGGCCAGCGGGATCGAACATAGCCGTTCAACGGTGATCCGCTGCAGGAACCGCGTATGAATTCATTCATTTTTATTGCATTTTTCGTACGAACAACTGACAACGGGGATGTAAATGGCAGCGAGCGGTTAGCGTAAAAGTATCTTTTATGATCCCGCTGTTATCTTGCGGTGGATTATCACCGCATTTATCGACTTAACATTTAATCTGTCGTTACAAGAATCCGTTGATCTAATCTGCATCTTGTAGTGTGTAGATTAAAATAATCCATTAAAGACGATATATTTGTTTTAGACAATACTATTAATTTTTATATAACTTGGAATAGCCACTTGCAGTAAGAAAAATATACTTAAAAATTTATTTGTGAGAAATGTATTTATTTCATTGAAATAAATCTTTATTTAAATACGGTGAAATAAAATTTTATCCTTAGCAAATATAAGCCATCTATTTTATTTTTTTACAATTAATGAGGTATATTTCACGGAAATATGTATTTTCGTCAAAATCAAATTTTTTTGTAACTAATAAATATCGAAAAAACATCGTAAATGACATTTGCTTTGCAATACTTTGATATTTTTTTCTCAGTATAAAGTATCTATTTCACGACAGCGCGGCGGCGGCGAAAAAATGTGAATATTATAAAATATTATTTTGTTTAACATATTTGTTTTTTTTAATAATTATTCTTTGCGAATCTTTAAATATGCAATTCTATAAATAACTCGTAATAAAAAAGCGTTATAAATTAAAATCTTAATTTTTTCAAAGTGCTGTCGTAATAAGCTACGTGCTTACATTGAGAAAAAGATACTTAAAAATTTATTTATAGGAAATATGTTTATTTCACTGAAATACATTTTTATATTTAAATACGACGAAAAAAAATTTTATTTCTAGCAAATAAGCCATCTATTTAATTTTTTTGCAATTAATAATGGGACGTATTTCGCAGAAATATATATTTTGTCATCAGGATCAAATTTTTTCATAACTAATAATTATCGAAGAAACGTCGTAAGTAAGATATGTTTCGCAATATTTTAGCATTTTTCTCTCAGTGTATTTCGTTTAATGTTTTTCTATTAACTTTTTTCAGATAATTATGAATTATAAATCCATATCCATAATGTTCTTAAATACTAATGAATCGAAATAATAATAAATCATTAATATATAATATATTGTTAATAATGGTGATTTTAATTGGGATGTGAAAACACTTCAAGTGATTCTTTAAATAAAAAGAATCAGAATAATTCTCGGTTTAAATAGATAGGTAGTAAGATATTCAAGTTTTTGTATGCAGGATATTTAGAACACCCAAAAAAATTAATTTAATAGTTATTTTTTTACTAGTATATTATTTACTAATATAGTTAAATTTTTTAGTAATCTTTCATGAGAGATAGAGGAATGTAAAAATAGTGAACTTTTTTATTTTTAGGTATCTGATCGATACTTTTTGTTTTTCCTCTCCTAAAATAAGATTTAAAAAAATTGTACCTAAGATACCTACCTATTAGCTTAAAAGTACAATCTAATCCGGCGAGTCCAACAATAAATCTGATAAATTACAAATTAACAAAAAACTAATAAGTTTTTACAGACTCCTTTAATTAAAACAATTAATAAAACCATAAAATATGTATTACAGGCAATAGGAGACTTTGTTAACAAAGTTAAGGTTTATATTTTTAGTATTAAGAAAAATTGCGCTAATAGATAACCAGCGTCGACTCCTACTGCCTGTAATACATATTTTATGGTTTTATTAATAAATCTGAGTTTATTGAACTGTTTGCTACACGTCAAAACATGGAAAAACAGCTTTTTATACACAGTTTTTTACGATTGTGTCATCCGTTCAAGACTCATCCTTTAATAACAACGAAAAACACTATCATTAAATTTATTTCACTGCAGAAATAAGAGGACAACCATTCTCACGTATCTTTCGAACGTTGTCAAATCGCGACAAAACTTCTGAAGAAGATGAACGATCGCGATTTCGCGAATAGCTCGAAATGACTACCGTGAATCCTACGGATTGTTGTCGCGCTGCAGCTCGTTTAGAATGCTGCGCGTCCTCTTTACACGCAAGAAGTTCTTCATAATAACAGTTAATTGGCCGGTTGGTCTGCGCTCGTAAGAGTTCGTGCCGGACAGTAGTCCAACGTGTCTGTCGGTCGAATCGTCCGTCCGTCCGTCCGTCCGTCCATGGCTAAAACTCGCGGGTATTCGAAC
This sequence comes from Trachymyrmex cornetzi, assembly GCF_001594075.2. Taxonomy (NCBI): domain Eukaryota; kingdom Metazoa; phylum Arthropoda; class Insecta; order Hymenoptera; family Formicidae; genus Trachymyrmex; species Trachymyrmex cornetzi. The sequence continues at coordinate 93,563 of NW_017298564.1, forward strand.
GTCTCTCTCGTTTCTTACTCGTTTGTCGCCGTAGGCTGCGAATCGCGCGCGTACATCCCCCTTGCAACGTGCAGTTATTGCCGATCGCGACGCAGTACGCAGCTGCGTGCAACGCGGATGTAGATACGTGGAATCGTTAGATGCTTTTCTTTCGCGGTACTGTACGTATCTTAAGGGTACGATCCTCGTCCGTTTGCCGTAACAGTCGGAAATCCTCGCGCGATTCGCTTTTTATTATCGTAAACATTATCGCTCGTATTACCACTAGCGAGGATTGCTGGGGTCTGTTAGTCTTCGATTTGTAAAGGAAGCCACGATTTCATTAACCGTTAACTGAATTAACAAGTAAATGAAACTTGATGAAATCGGAATGAATTAAAAATCTAATAATCTCTTAAGATATTTTCCTTCCTTGAACGATAAATGTAAGTTAGGAATTTTGAGCCTTGAGCTGCAAATTATGTAGCGTTTTTTTTTATATGCTATCGTGCATCTAAATAACGGCTCGTAAAGCAACTTTTTTTTTTCATCGCTTTATGTAGTTAATGTTCTTATGTCTGTTTCTACCAATGCAGTTTAACTTTAATCTCGGTTCAACTAATTCTTCATCTTTTTCTAGTTTTAAAAATAAGAAAAAGGTGAAGAATAAGTTGAACCGAGATTAAAGTTAATCCACATTGGTAGAAACGGGCATTAGTCGTGAGAAACGTTAGTTTTAACTTGAATGCGTTAATTGCGGCAAAAATTGCGACGGTTGTGATTCCAGTGAAATTTCTTTTGCATCACTGTTCATCGAATATATATATATTTAATATAGCTTGTTTATATGCATTGCCTTTAATAATCGCGCAGTGACGCAGCTCGAATAACATTACCGCAGCTAACTAGATATTAAGTATTTCGTAACTTCTGTAATACAAAATGTGAACTTTTGATTAAAATCTGATTTAAATTTATTAATCTTGCACTCACATCGAACGGCTTATTTAATTAACGTCATCGTTGATTATCGCTTATCATCCACTCATCAAGCTCTCCCTTTTTTGCCGCGAGTTTGTTTCGTAAGTAAAATATTTTGGCGTCGCGCCAATGTGCATGCTTATTTTCGATACATTTTTCTTACACTCTTTCAATCTCGTTTTTGTAGTCGGTATGAGTCATTTGAATCAAGAAAAGATTTGCGTGCACGAATTACAGGGACTCGCCTTGTGTCTTTTTTTTTCCTTTCTTTTACCTACCGCCCAATAATGAATCGGTTAACGAAAAAGTTAATGAAGATACAAAATGACCAGTCGCTCGGAATTCTATTAAAGAGCCTTTACTTCTTATCTCCATAATGAACGGTGCGATCATCGACGAAGGTTCCCTTCGTTTGACCATCAGGTACGAGAAATCTGAAGAGTCATCACCGCGCACAGCGAATCTCTTCGTTCAGTCCTGTCCACAGGTAGATAGGTAGGATCCCCTTCGTATATACGAAGAGACGGATGAACGATTAACGTATCGTTCGTTTCTACATCTCAGAATGTCGAAGTCTCGTAAGGACATCAACGTGTACACATTTACAATAACGAAAACCGGACGCGACCGTCCACGTTCCGATGAAGAAGCGCACGGATGTTCTCTTTCTCGATCCGGAAGCGCGATAATATTTACACGGCTACTTGAACACCCGGTATGCACCGCGATGCTTGTCGTAAACGGATTTAACCGCGTATTAAAAGGCGCCAGACGCAGGTGCGAAACGAGTCCTTATTTTCGTCTTTTCATGAGATTTATGCACGCGTGTTTGCACGCAACGCTTAAACAGAGTAAAATGCAAATGACTCTTTTTTTTATTAGTCTTTGTTACAATGTTCGCCGCTGTTATTTTAAATAAAATCACCTCGTGATTTTTCTCACTTAAAATCTTTCCTCGCTCAAACGTTTAATCTTATTGCAAAACATTTTCGAATTTTTTAGTTATGCTACTTATATTCATATAATAATGATAATTATATGTTGATCCGTATGTTATGATGTTATTACAGTGAAGGAGAAAAAAAAATAAAAAAGTTTCGTTTCCTTGATCAATTTTGAAGTTATCGTGTTGTTGATCGGTGCCTTTATATTCTTTTTATTGTCAAATAAAACGAGAAGTTAAGAAGCTCTTTGGTCTTGAAACATTCAATCCATTTTATAGAGGTCACGAATCGCGCGCAGTAGGCAAAATGGGTCCATAATAAGCTCGAGGGGATTTATCCATAAACCGTCGAGCTATTAATGTTCCTGGAGAATGGCTTACGCTCCATACTCATGTTTCTCATTGCAGAACGTCGTATCGCGAGTAACGGGGCTGATCAATGCATTTCACTTTCGAGCAACGAGGCTCTTTGAAGCTACAAAAACCCGAAGCTACCCGCGGCGATTTGAATTAAATTTTCATGAAAGCACACACATTTCTTTACCCTCGAAGATTGCCTTATTATTACATCGGAAATGAGTTTAGTGAATATCACAATTGAAAGTAAAATTTCTTGAAACAATTGTTCAATAGATTTCTGTGTGAAAAATTTCCACCATTAAAATAAATGAAGTGGATAATAAAATACAAATATTTTAGCATATTCGATTTAGCAGTACTTCTTTTAAAAAGAATTTCTTCTTTTTTAAAAGAAAAATGTTTTAAACTCTAAACTATCGTAGTTCTAAAGATGGTTCTTTCCCAGGTAGCATATATACTGACGTTATTTGCTATAAATGACACCATAAAGACGTCATTTTGACATCAAAACATAAATAACGTCAGCTTGCTATCTTTGAGCTATATTATTTTCAAGGTTTATTATTTCCAAGGATTTCGCCTCTTTTACCATCAAAATTGAAAATTCATAAATGCTTTGTCATTTAATGTTAAATGATTTAACATTAATTACAGACTTGACAGATTATATTTTTGTGTATGCACAGACTTGTAACTTATTTAAAAATCTTGGCATCTCAGAAATGTTCCAGAAATTCTGTTCATGACCAGTAATAATGCTTCGGTCCATCCTCATTATTTTGCGCTACGGGTGGTTGTTCGGATAAATGGAGAAAGGTGATATGAGTGAATGAACAATAAAAAGAAGAAAAAAGAAAAAGGAAACAGGTAGATAATCTACACAAACGATAATCCATGTGGTGGATTATATTATGTAAATGTTTCAGCTTAGAAATATTATTGCATTCCTTGAGTTTGTGTAATATAAAATAAACAATCATATTATATGTATTCTTCGAATCCTTTTAAAAGCCCATTGGAATAGCGATAGAGAGTTTACAATATAATTAATAAACTAAGTATTAGGAGATAGAAAGTTTAATTATTCGCCATCATTTGCGTCACGAAAATAAAATGTTAACTCTAAAAGTTATAAATATGATTTTGGTATACCATTTAATATAAAATGAATCTGATTTTAATTAGCCTATTAAGCTATAGCTGTATTAAGCTTATTCTGCTGTTTTAAGGAAATGTAGTTTTCACAATCAGATAATTCAATTTAATGGTAGCCGTGCAAAAATATGCGGCATTAGATTTTATTATTCGAAAATATGAGAGTTAGTTAGTAACTAACCGGTGAGAGAGTGCAGGGTGCATTATCGGCCTCGTCGGTACACGTCGACATTCTCCGGCGCCGTCTTCCGTTTCTTTTTTCTCTTCTCGTACTATAATCTTCTAAAATCCTCGTGCTTAAAATGCTTAAAATGCTTGTTCTGGTCGGCTAAATTGTCGTTGTCTTAGGAATTGCAGTTTTCTTTTGACGACAAAACCTTCGGCCTGATCTAGTCTTCGACTAGATGTCTACGTCTACGTAAATTAGGCATCGAGTATTATATCACAGGTTGCTGAGGGTTGTATGGCACGTTGTTTGAAGAAAAGCGGGCGATAAAAATCTGTAAGAAACCAAAGGAAAAGAAAGATGTTTATAAGATAAGATTATCACGTCTATCAACATTGTTATCTTCAGCACTAAAATAATTTATAGCTATTGATGACACCTTACAAATACATTTTATCTATTCACCGTATCATGAATAATCTAATCTAACGCGTGTTTAACGACTATGAAAAACAAGATGAACCGGCAACCAGCGACTATCGGGGAAATGCAAACAGGTAACCCCATGTTTTCTCCGCATAACAAGTGGATGCCGGAACTGGAGAATCCACGTCTCGGTTTCGCCACGTGGCCCGCGGGAGGAGGAGAAGCTTGACGCGCACGCGGGATGCGTACTCCCGCGATCGGGAAACCGGAACCTGAGCGCGCGAGTGAGCGAGCAGGTTCGGCGTTATTCACTTATCGCCGGACAAGGATCCGCGCGGATGTCGGTCAACCAGTCTGACACCGCGAATTCTACATCCTCGCGCGCGGTCTTGTCCAGGTGGATGGTTAGCAAAACCAGTCGGTTTGCTCTTCTCTCCGACTCGTTCATCTGCTCCTACTACCACGGCGGAGTAGGCGCGTGTGAGCGCGCGCGTGGAGGAGGGCGCGCGCGTAAAACTGGAATTCAGCTCGCGGGCACCGCTCTGACGGATAGACAGGTATAATAATAGACGTAACGAGGAAGCCGGACCATCGAGAGTGAACACACGGGACGGTGCCGGTTCTCACTATCTTTCTCTTGCCTCTTTTCTGTCTCTTTCTCTTTCTTAGACTGCGCGTCGTCAATAATGGAGACGCGCGGTGATGTTCGCGAGGAAGGAACAAGACTGGTTGTTAGAAAGAGAAGGAGAGAGAGAGAGACCAAGAGGAACAGAGATAAGTCGAAGAGGGTGGCGGCGGAAAGTAGGTAGGTAGGTAGGTATCTACCTACTACGCGGAAGAAGGAGATTGGGGCGACCAGGGAGAAGGAGTAGGTACGTACTGGGCCGGTATACAACCGCGAACCGGAGACGAGAAGCCAGAGAAGCAGGTTCAGAGGAGCCGGTCTAACCTGATTCTCAAAGGGAACCCTGCATCAGATTGGACCCACCACCGTGGGTCCGTTTGTATTTCAAGTACCTGTACGCCCTCGCTTCGCGTCAGTGGACGATGCCTCTGGAGAACGGAGGACTCCGTCGAGTCGTACAAAGAGGAGGAAGCGTCTTCTTCCGTCAACGCGTCGCGCGAAGGCGATGTGTCTATCAGATCGTGCGTTACACCTGCCGTCGATAGATTCTAGACCTATATACCATCGCGCCGGTGTGCATCGCGGTGTTGCAATCGTGCCGACCGCGATTTGGTCGGTTAGAATCCATGGCGTGCAGCTGTAACGGCGGAATTGCCGTTAAGTGTATCGAGAGTGAATTTCTTGAGATCTAGTGAGAGTTCCAGGTGATTCCCTTTGAGCACGGTACGGATGACGTCAGGATATGTTTATAATTTCCTAACGCTCTTATGGTGTTCATTTAGATGTTAACCGTGACAAAGAGGCGCGATTTTTTTTCTCCGGCTCGCATCTATCACATAAAGTTGATTTTTGCATAGCAATATTACGTGTCACAAATGTATTTTCTCCGGCTTTATTAATCGTATCTATTTTTTTTTAAGTGTGAGTGATTGCTTGCTCTCGGATCCGTGGTTTTTTTACGCGGCATAAACGGTCGACTCGTGTTGGGATTAAGAATAGCGGCATTGAAGTTCTTATACCTATTTCATTGAGTTGCCATAGTCTGATAACTTACACTATTATGATAATACTCTTGTATTTGTTGACTATCTTTCTGTATCTCGATTTAAAATACAATTAAATTATTGATCTAAGTTCCTTGTAATGATGCTGTAATAATACTTCTCGTTCACGCTTTTTTTATTAATCAAGGATTATAATTCTCTGGATTTTTTTCCGTTAAGTTTCCTGAGTAGAACTTAACGTAACACTAAAGAATATTTCTTTGTCTGTGGTACACCGTAACTGCAGCTTTTTTCATGCTTGAGCGAGAATGATGGTCTATTATTCGTCTATTATTTGCTCGTTTTGTACCTTTGTCATCGACTTTGACCTCCGCATTCAGTAGAGCAATGAAATATGGATTTTAAATAACTGAAAAGTTTTTAGATTTTTTTCCAAAATTCAAGATTTCAATTCATACCTAAAATTCTCGTAATGTTTTTGTTCTTAGTAAGTTTCAGTAAACCGATTAGAATATCTTTGAGAAAAAAAAATGTGACAACAATTCTTTAAATATCTTTGGATTGTGTATGTGTCACAGTCAAAGTGTTAATTCAATAAGTATATATATTTACTATAGTTTGTACTGTAGTGAATGTATACATTTACTAAACTTAACACTTTGACTGTGACGTACATACCACGTGCATATCAAAGTAAAGAATAATTAAATGAAAAGAGTATAACTGTAGTTTTAATTATATTTTTTAGCGATGAATACGTCTACATATATTTTTTCGTTAATTCTAACTATTAGTTTAAACTATTAATTTACACTTAAATTTGGGTACATGAAATAAAACGGAATTGTATTATTTAAAAATCATTTGTCTCTGTAAATGTTTCTACTTATACAAAATAGCTACATGTAATTCCATAAGTATAACCACATATATATTTTTACATTTTATCTCAAATAATATCTCAAGTAAAGAGAGTTTATCTGTCTACAAATTGTTACTATCTGATAACCATGTATCACATATCGTAAAAGGTAACAATACGTTAAAATGTTGATAAGCGACGCAAAGAAGTTAAAAAGAAAATACGAAGCATTTTGCCGGCAGAATATCGTGCGGTAACCTCATGGTCTACGATTCTTCGCGTCCACTTGTTCACCGGTAGGTCACCTGCACGTCACCTGTGCGTCATCGCGCAGGTAGCCTCCAGCTATTGACAAAGATGCGCGCGCTATAGTAAGGCCTAGACTATCGTAATAAAACTGATGACGATGTGAAGATAATACTCACTCATTAGGATCGTATTAAAAAGGAGGGAGGAGTGTCGTTGAGCGGTAGAGTAGCCGGCGTATTCGAGAGAAGCTGCTGATCCGGTGGTTGCTTTACCGGTGAAGTGGATTATCACACGTGCATGTGTATGAGGGGAGAGGGGAAGGTAGAGTAGGTGGTAGAAGTCACGAGGGGGCTAGTGGGGTAATGGGGTGATAGAGGGGGGAGATGGGGACCAACTACAAACTACTAAGTGTCCCTCCTATGTTCTGGATCACATCTCAATGGATGATAGTGTCACCACCTTCTCCATAGACCGAGGCGTCTGTCGTCTTGACGAATTCGCTAACGTTGGGACTACTCTTCTCTCCAGGGCACCCTTCTTCGGGGGCCCGCAGTTGTCCGTTTGGTTGACTCTCGTTCTTGACCGGTGAAGCTGTTGGTTCTGCGAAATATTTCGGTAAGAAACTCTCCTTTGATCGCGTCGCCTGTTCACCTGATGTCACAATCGCGATTCACTACGCGCACATTATTACGTTAACATTTCTCCGAGTCTCAAGTGTCACATTCGGTCGTTCCGTTCTCGTTTCGATATTTTTAGCGTACCGTTAAAAATCGATGATCCGCAAATTTGTGCGTTAGTATCCTATGAGACTTGTCCGTATCCTGTTTGTACTTTCAATCGCATAATCGCGCACCGGCTTGACACAACACTCGCACGTTCACGCGCGCGACAACGACGACCGTCGCATACAATCACTGAGAAACTTGAAAACTTGGAAACCGAACTGAACTATACGAAAGATTTTGGAATTTAAACGTTTTTAATAAAAAAGACTAGGACTCACTAACTTTGCCTGAAGCAACAAACAGTATTTTAACTGTTAAAACCTTGGGTTGGACCACTAAACCCAGCAGCTTCACGGTGCTCTCTCGGATCGTTCTTTCGCCTCTCGAGATCAGCAATATGGCCGTCGCTGCTGCCGCCTCCCAGCATCACGCTGGTTAGCTCCGTGCTTCGAATTCCCCCCCTCCCTTCCATTCGCGTCTCACACACGATCGCGCGTCTCTCTACGTCGCCTGCCCCCTCCCCTCTGTCTCTTTCTCTCTCCCACTCGTCCCCATTCGCATGTTTTCCGTCCACGGTCTCTCCATCCTCCCTCGCTCCTGAGCCTCGTCCTCACTCTCGCTCTTACGTTTACCTGCGCATAACGCCTTCCCTTAGAGACTATCTCCCTTCGGCATTTGCGTTTTTTTCTTTCTCTTTCTCTTTCTTCCGTTTCTTCGCCCTCCCACTTCTGATGGAGAAAGACAGAAAAGATGAAGAGAATGGTAGAAGACCCTCAAGCTCTTCTGACGAGCCATCGTTCCTCTCTTTCTTCCTCTCCAAGTGTTCTCCCAAGGAGGACGGTGAGAGTGGTCGGCTGTGAGACGATCGGCAAAGTGCAAGTGGAAGAGACACTGTTGAGAGAGAGAGAGAGAGAGAGAGAGAGAGAGAGAAGGGGGAAGGAGAGAGAAAGACAGATTAATATTATAGGTACAGGTAGGAGGCTAGTGGGAGGGAAGGAGAGAGAAAGACAGATTAATATTATAGGTACAGGTAGGAGGCTAGTGGGGTTAGTGTACAGGTAGCTAGCACGACAAGGACAGTCTCGTAGCTCTTGCAAACGAGTGCGACCAGGATGGAGCTATCTCTCCGCGACGTGTTACACAGATACAAACAGAACATCGAATCATCAACAAGGCGGGATCCTGGCCACCCGGCATTATCGTGTTTCTGTAATCGTCTCTCTCTCTAACGTATTGCTTCTTCATCTCCTCTTTGTTCAGCTACCTCCCGAGAGGGATACCTGACCGAGAATTGCAGTGGGAGGAACGAAGATGATCGAGGTGTACGCACACGTGCATCATCACGTCTCTCCGTCCAGCTTCACCGTCTTTCTGCCTTGTCTCTCTTTCTCTCTTTCTTCTCCTCTCCTCCCCTACTTCCTCTTTTTCTTTCCCTCTCTCTCTTTCTTTTTCGTTCTCTCGCTGGTTTCAGCTTCAAGCCGCCTTGCTAACTTGAGAAGGATACATGCGGTCGATGGTCCAAGCGGGACAAAGACGGCCGCGCAGACGTACGTTATCGCGGCGTCTTGGTGTCCTTCTTACTTCGGACTTCATTCTTGTAGTTTCCGTCCCGCTTCGGCTTTACTACCTTGAGAAGGGTAGCCGCAGAGAGGGCCGCGATATAGAAACGAGAAGGAGGACACGCACACGTAAGATTATCGTATCTGAGCCCTGGCCGCCGCTTCCACCTTCTCTCTCTCCCCTTGTCCTTCCCGCTTCGATTTTATAACGCTCGCTCTTTATCTTGCCACCTTGAGAAGGATATCCACATACCACAAATCGTATAATCGAAAGGGATGTCTAACAGAAGGACGTGAAATCATTTCACCGAACGTACGCGCTAAACAGGCGTCGGCCGAATGATAGTATATGTCTCATGGGGAACGGAAAGATATCTTAGATACATCTCTCTGTTATAAGTTTTTGTTTTGCAATAGTATCTTTTTTTATTCGGCCTATCTCTACGCAGGCTATGAAGAAAGCCTCTTCTGCCTGAAACTGTCTGCCTTGGATGATCGAGGCATCTTTCCGAGTCATCGTAAGGCAGACGCGCGTACGCACACACATCAAATCCTCTCCTCTCATCTCTCTCGTCGAACGGACGTGGCGAACGCGATGAACGGAAGAGAGAGAAAGAGAATGAGAGAAAAAGAGCTTCTTCTTTATGAAGAGAGAAGAGAGCTCTATCGTCTCGTCTCTTCTTCCTTTCTTTCTACCACCATTGCGAGAAAGATGTCTGCGAGAGATTCGCTGAGACGAAGTACGTTCATATATGTACGTCCGATTGATTCTCTCTTATACGGGTAAGAGACGTCTACGCTGGACGCCGGATGCCGAAGAGAGCGAAGTTGCTGCCGCTGCTGCCGTAGTTGCGCGAACGGAGATGGACTCGGGATTGAAAGAGACATGAAGGAGGGGAGGACATCGAAGATGGAGAGAGGATGGAAGAAGAGGGGCGTATGCGTGAGTCCATGATGAGATGAAGAGAAGGAGAGATGAAGAGAGAGAGAGAGAGAGAGAGAGAGAGAGAGAGAGAAAGAGGAGGAAAAGAGAAACTGCATGAGCGACGAAGAGAACGGGCGTTGGCTACGCTACACGAAGGGAGATTAAAAAGAGAAAAAGGACATGGAATTAAAAGAGGAAAAAAAGAGGGAAGTCGGGGAGCCTAAGGGAGGGAGAGAAAGAGGGTGGAGAGAGGAATACGAGGTGGGAGAGAGAGACCTCGTGAAAAATGGGCACCCAGCAAGAGAGGACAGCCTCGGGCTACGTCGCACGATGCGACCCTGCTCAGGGAGGGATTCGTTCCTCGTTCGTGGACTCCGAACGCACGTATGTGGATCCGACCAATCGACGTTTAATCGCTCGTAGCCTAGCCCAAGCGTTTTCCTGGGATGAGAATTTCGAAAGGTACGAACCGAACGGCCTGGACCAATTTGAATTCTTTGAATTGCGCTTGGACCTTCTTCTCGGAGATAGCTCTCTCGAACGCAACGCTTTCCGTGGATAAAGATAATTCAAACCCGCGCGCCTCTTTCCGTGGGAATCGTCACGATCTCTGCACGCTTATGTATAGCGTGGGTGGCTATGCACACACTTGCGTAGGTGGGTCGAATGGTAGAAGAGGAGAAGGGAGAAACAACGATTTTTGAGAGGGGTGAAATCCCTCGTGTGCGCCTGGTTCGAAATACTTTTCTTCCGGCCGATTTCTTAGCTCCACTTTCATGGTCCATGGCGTATTGTGTGTAGCGAATTAAGTGCAAGCATATCCTGTATCGGCGAACGCGCCAGCAGAACTAACTGCCAAGCGAATCATCTTTCAGCATCGCGTTAGACGAAGGATTGGTCCCGGACGAGTGCGTTTACTTACGCGTGGCTTTCTACTATTGACGCCGTGAAAGCAGATCGAAGTCCGATTCTCGCCGAGAAAATCCCTCCTCTGTTCTTCGTATCTATCGACGCGCGCGCGTAGTCGTAAAGTCGCCTTCCGCGCCCACCTTTCCGCCGTATATCTCTCACGCCGACGGGATAAAACGCGCTCACCAGCCACATATTTATGCAGATCACAAAGCGTGTCGGAAAACGTGCGAGGAAGTGTCCATAATTCAATCTGAATCAAAGACAAAGTTTACTTTTCGAGTGACAACGCGCAGAATAGTTCGATACTTCACATTCTTGTAATGCTAGGTTATCGCCACTCTTTGACCTATTACGTAAAATATTGCGCAAAGTTTTTGCTTTCGCAAGACGAAAACGCTTCGTTCAAAGAATATCCAAATTCATTAAATATATTATTTTGTCAACACAATCTAGTAAATTTAAAGGAAGGTATTTTCATAATTTACATATATTTTTCACAAGAGTAAAATTGCCGCTGGTATTCGAGAAGGGGTTAAAGTTGCGCGCGGTTGTGAATACATCATATGCTCGTTTCAGCAGAAGCATCCACTGGCGATTCTGTCGTAGGTCGCGTCACCCGTAATTACGCGCATCCCTCTGAATACCTGCCGACATGTTATTATCGGCGAAATGCGCGTTCTCCTTGGCAAAATGCTCATTTGTCACGTGTACTGGAATGGAAGGGGTGAAGGGCGCGAAAATCATGCTCGGTTCATTATAATCTTATCGTATCTGCGCATTCCCGCCTCTTCGGCGCGAGCGAAACAAAAACCTCCGATTCTTACTCGGATCTGTGGTCGCTTCGTCCTTGTATTTTTTTGATGACAGACTTCTTGATTATCGTAAATGGTTCTCATAAATTAGAATAGTTTGACGAATAAGAATAGAACATCTCCAAGATAAGATTACGATTAATTTACAAAGAATGGACCTATTGTGCGCAGATTAAATAAATTTTAAAGATGTCTTGCTTTTGATTTCAGGCTTAAAGCTTGTCCCTACAAAATGGATTGTACTGGTCGACTTCGGGGGAACGAGCCTTTATGTCGCTCTTAACGACAATGTTTTATATTAATAAATGTGGTCGATTCCAACAGATTTATTTTGCATACTTAACAAAGTAAAAGTGTATTCTAGTTTTTTTTTTGTATAATTGTTATTGGATAAAATATAAGATTTTAGATTTGTTTACAGCATTATATATATATACATATACATATATACATACACATTTAGAATAGTTCTACTTAATTTAATTTACATGTTATCCTTCGTTTTTCGCAATATTAAGTAGTAGAATAAAATGGCTACATAAATTAATATGAAATTAAATATATAAAACCTGTAATATGTTAACAAAATTTTAAAGAATAGAAGTATATGTCAATCAACAAATTTAGCGATATGATGAGAGTATCGGATTATGGCTGAGAATGTACTGACACATTGTATTTGCGAAATTTCCGATTTGCATCGTTTACTTCGAACGAACTTCTAAATTTTATTCATGAAGAATAATTTAACTACTATTGTTCACATTATTAACATTATCGTTACGTGTAAATGCAACATCGTTAAATAAATTAAAAGCACAATCCAGATCAATCTATGGCACTTTGTCTCAGTATCCATCTTATCCTGCTGGTGTTGAGTGCAATTCATCGACACGTAGTATTGAACGGAACATAGTAACGAAACCATCTTGGTACACCTAGAAAGAGACAGAATAATATATGAATAGAATACACTACTGTTTTCCCTCTCCTGAAACAAAATTTGACCAATAGAAGATAATAAAGAAAGAGAGTTTCGTGCCCATATATTTATCTTCCTCTTCCTAGACCCGTCAAGGCTGAGTTCAGATTCCCCACTCGGTTGCACCCAGACACTCAGAAAGCGTTCAGATTCCTTTTGAGTGTCTTTATTGGGCGCTTAGGTGGACGTTCAGATTCCTACTCTATCCATCCGGGAGGATGGAAAAACCATCCGGTTCCTTGAGCCGAGTGGAATGGGTGGTAGTGGCGCATTAAAGACTTGCTGTGTTATCCCAGCATGTTTGACATGCATCTATACGAAAATTTTAATTTTAGATTATGCCTGTTATAAACAGTATAAACCATAACTCAAAGGAGGCCAAGTATTTAATCATCTATTAAGTTTTACAGGTCGGTACTTAGATATTGGTAGGATATTAATCTTATATACCTTTTATCATTATATACGTATATTTTAGTTATATATAATTATATGTAATTCATATTAAATCTGATATATTTACGTTACTGTTTGCTGTAACCGATGCCTGTAGGACACTTTTGTCTTAGCATGCGTTCAGATTCCCGAATCACTCCGGTACTTTTTGCTAGGCTCCGCCCACTCACCCAGCGATCACCCGGTGAGGAATCCGAACACAGCCCAAGATGAAGGATACAAAAAATTTTGCTCCATTCAGTATTGTGGGCGTTTTTCAACAAGGAAGCAGTGAATCACTTCCTTGTTATATTTGCAACGTTAAAAAAGGATGAAACGATTTACCAAGTTACTATGTCCTCGCTGAAAAATACGCTCTATACGTCGATGGTGGTCATTGTGTGCTTTCCATTTGATGACACAAGTCGACACAAGCGTCGTTCTATCCTTGTTGACATTCAGAGAATGACAAAGATAGAATGACACTTGTGTCGACTTGCGTCATCAAATGGAAAGCACCCATTGACATTTCCAAATGAGATTTGGCGGCGACGGCGACGCATGTCGATGTGACACAACGTGGAACGCCATGCCTTGTGCGGGCGTTGAAGTCTCCAGTGTCTTGTTATTGAACGGCGGTGTTCGTAAGCACGCATAATGATTCTCAACTGGTTCACCAGAGATTCATTCAGAGAAACGTCAATGTTGCATCTATTCATGTACGCGTACTTACACGTACATATACTCACGTGCGCGCTTATAGATCGTCACTACCTGTTCGCCGAGAGAGACCGGTCAACTCTTGTCGGTTGCGTCTCATCAAAGCAAATACCGGTGTGTTTACGTCTGGATATAAAAATGCGGCGAGGTAAACGAAAGAAACGACCGCAGGGTGCGCGCGCGCGCGCGCGCACGTGTGTGTGTATGTGTGTGTTTTTGTATATGTAATGAGATTGATTTCTAGACGATTTATTAAAGTGATTTCGTATAAAATATTATTTTATTTTTTTATTCTAGCATTTTAAACACACCTGTGTGAATGTTCTTGCATATCTATATAAGTATCTATATCTGTAAGGATATAGATACTTCCCGTATGTTTATACAGATCGTTACACTGTCAGAAAGAATTTCTAATATCGAAAAAAAAATATTTTTAACGTACTTAATCTTAGCTCAACTGTATACAGTTAAAATTATAATTATATTAAGATTAAATCAATAATTTTTATTTTACTCCCTCGAATAAAATAAGATCGACATCTGGTCTTGAGACCAGTATAACACATATAAATTTAGGTTTATATATTCTTACATTTAGAATGAGTCTATCCAGTGTTATAGGTATACGTGATGCTATAGTATGGCAGCGAAGCTCTCGTGGTGTAGCGCTAAGTGAGAGACACACGAAACGAAAGATCCTTCGAGTTCGAGTTCTGGCTGAGCTCAGTTCTTCATTGCCGAAAAATGTAAGATTACTCCTGCAAACTTCTTTCCGCAAGAATAGAATCAAACGTTTCCTTTAGATCGGTGTTTAATGTTAAATGAAGAATATTTTGTCTAACCTGCATCAAGAATACTTTATTGTAGATTTTAGAGAGAGAATTTTTCATTTAAGAATAAAATATTCTTCTTTGAAGAGAATAAATACGATTGGCTCAATATCGATTTTATTTTATTCTAGATCGAGAAGTAATAGCATTGAATATAGGAATCTTTTCTGTGGGTATAGTTTATATAAATGATAAAAGATTGTAATCTCCTATTTTAAATATATATACATACATACATACATTTACATACACTTTGAAGTGATATATATATACGAGAAGTAGTATTGTACCATATATGTAATATAATATACATACATATATATTTATATAAGTAATGCTATATGCATATATAAATAGAAAGGTAGAGATTTTTCTCGGGGAAGCCATTTAGTTTAAAGAAATTTCATGAAAAAAAAATATGCAAAAATATGGAGAACTTAGTTGCAATATATAATCCGCTTTGCGGGTGAAGCAGAGTTTTCGCTTAGCATCAAGAAGTGATAATTTAAAATACCAGCCTGGTTGATCGGAAAGTTCTGTCCGGCTATCTAATGCTAATTAAATGTTGATATAAAAAATGGATCTGATTTATCCTGTCGATAATTATATTCCAGCGACCGGCTCGCAAATCGACTTGCGCGCGTTTCTTACGTTCGCTCGCGCGCTCATATCGCGACATAAAAGAACTCTGAGCCCGAGAGATTGGCGGCAGGAAGCGCAGCAATGGCGCTCGTGATAACGGTATCGAAAGTGTTACGCATACGAGCATGAGTAGCCGGGCTTGTACCTTCGCGAGGTTATCGGTGGTTAAACGCGCGTTTCGACGACGCGTCGCGCTCCATTCCGTGTTGTTAGGCGAGCTAGCAGCTTAAGCCAATTTCACACTAGTGATTACCACAGTTAGATGTTAAACTAACTGTTCTTCTGTGATTAAAACTGGAAACCTGGCCAGGTAATGTGAATAACGATAAATGAAATATGCTAATATAGATTTGTTTGATCATCTATTCTCATCGTTCCATCGGGAAAGAAAGTCTTTTTTAAATATAAGAAATGTGAGACTATTAATTTATATGACTTACTTAATTATTTTTTTATGCGCAATATTAAATGATTTTTTTCGTTAAATCTTTTTTTTTTCTATTTCAAATGTCTTGTTCTTGCAACTGTTCTGTGATTACATGTTCTAAAGTCTGTGCGAAAGCGGCTTTACGCACGCTGTAATAGAGCCGAGCGTAGAAACACGTGCGTTTAGAGCTCCTCTCTAATTTACCGTAGCGCCACTAATCAGTCGTCGTGGAAAATTTACTCTCGCAAAATATCGGCGTTGCACGTGAACATATCTTCGCGTAAAACCGTAGGCCACTGAAGTGGCGTTTATCGCCCAGTACGTCGTTACGGGAGCTCCGTAACGATTACGTGCGAACCAATCCTGCGTCGACCGGCGTGCAAGGATAATAATTGCCTAGCGCGGACAATAAGTTGATCATCGGAACGACCAGCCGCGCTTCGTACTCTCGGCTACTGTTACAAGACGGTCTCACTAAGATCTCGAAGAGAACCATAACTTAGAAAATAAATTAATCTAGTCTCTAATGAAATTTATTTAATATTAGGTGTTAAACTTAAT
>NW_017298564.1:110006-124807 GCF_001594075.2 Trachymyrmex cornetzi
AATTTTGGAGACGAAAAACGGCAGGAATTAAGTTTAACACCTAATATTTCAATAACAAAATTACTGAACAGAATTCTGTTAGATTTTAGTTAACATTTTTGCATCAAATAAAATATATATTACAATAGAATAAAAAAAACATAATAAGAGTAAAAGAATGTGTGAAACCTATGCTGTAAATTTGCATTTTTTTTTTTAAATAAAATCTTTCTGATGCTTTATTTTATTTTATTATATTTTTGGCCTTGAAATATTTAATGCCCGAACGAATTACTTGTATGCACGATCAACAACTTCGTTAATGGCACACTGTTGTCGCGCGATTAAGCGACTACGTAATAACACGAGGACGTGATCAAAGTACGATAAATTTCAGCCATTGCGCAACTGGAACTACGTTTAAGATGCGCACGTAATTAGTGTTAATGTTGCTTGTTTTCGTACTTAGAAAGTTCTTATCTTAATATCCATCTGTGTATCTTTAATTTTCTTGCGACAGAAAAATTAAATCTAAAAATAGTCAAGTTTGTAATGCAGTGCGAGGCCAGCTGCATTTTATAATTGTAGTTATATCAGTTTATGTATCTATTTTTACATTTCTTCAGATAAAAAAAATTGCAGTCTAATAAAATGTAATGTAAATATAACTTAATGTCAATTCATTCTGCATGAATTCTATGAATATAAGATTGAATTTGATTATATTCGTGACGTCAATAGTTTATTACAATCATCACTGGTCTTTTATATGCGCTCGTCTGTCGCTTCATCGTTGTATCCATTTGAATCTATCGTTAAAATGTGATACGTGAAATTGTTCAAATGCAGAGATAGCGATTTATGTCGAGAACTGGTCTGGTAGAAATCGATGAGCTATCCGTAGCGCGCAAACGAGACACTGACAAAACGAGTCCAAATCTGAATTACCGAATCGAGTCACGATTAATGGACGCAATTAGTCTCAGCGCGAAAACAACTCGTTGTGCCAACAAGTGGAAGGTGGATCGGCGAAATCAGGTTGTCGAGAGGATCTCGCTGAACCAGAAAAAGAACTTTCTTCGCTCGATGCTTGCACAAACACACCCATACATATGTATACCAACGACGATACAGTCAACATTAATCGCATATCTTTCTTAAACGTATGCAGTACAATTAACTATGTAGCGACTAAAGTGGTTATTAATGTAATCGCTCTTGCGCAATGCGCTGTATAAGCGGAGTATATTTTTAATCTTTAGATTATTAATGAGATTTATTTATATTTAAAAAAATAGACAAGTTTTAAATTATGAAAAAACAGATTAGTTTTATATTATTAAAACAGTTTTTTTTTATTCAACACAACTTTAATTTCTTATGTTCGAATATTCTTATATCAGAATATTCTTTGCTTTTATAGAAGTTCGTGGTTTTTTCTTAAGATATTTGAAATGTGAAGTCAGGTCAGTAAGGTTACTTAAGAGACTAAAGATCTTGGCACATAGAAAAACTTACAACGTAAAACTTTGCAGTAAGGAAATTAATACTCGGTTCACAACCTTGCTTTAAGAGACCTTAAGTCATAAATCGAAAGAGATTAAGTGACAATAATTTCTGTTTTCAAACTGTTTTTGCGCAGTCTTTAGACTTTAACCGTTAGACTTAAGTGAATTGAGCAGAACCCAATTCTTTGGCTTAAAAGCATAAGTTCTGGCCGATATATCGTCACTTACAACTTACAGCTTACTGCCATTTAAAGCAAGGTTGTGGACTTATACCTGTTTCTACCAATGTAGTTTAACTTTAATCTCGGTTCAACTAATTCTTCATTTTTTTCTAGTTTTAAAAATAAGAAAAAGGTGAAGAGTAAGTTGAACCGAGATTAAAGCTAATCCACATTGGTAGAAACGGGCATTAGCCCAATATATTAGATTGGCTACACGGAGAGAATTTTCTTTTAAAATTTACCCTGAAAATATGATGATTGTGGTACAATACAATATTTTAAAGATTTTTACTATGCACTTCGGTAAAATTGATCAAACTTATTTTATACTTTATTGTAGTTTTATTAATGAATGAGAGAGATTTATATTAAAATTCTTCGAAATACACACACACACACACACACAATGTTGTCCCATGATTGTCATATTTTCAGGGTAAATTCTAAGGAAAAATTCTCTCCGTGTACTGCTCACATTATGGTCTTACGGTTTCCACTATGATTGGTCGATTTGCTTACTGCTTACGCTTTACTACTTAAGTTTTTTTTGTGTGCATTGGCTCTGAGATAATTTCTCTTCCTAAAAAAGGACAAAAAATACTAAAAGATTTGATCTACATATATTCAGCAGATTTCGTTATCATCGGGTAATCAATAAAAATATAAACAAGTACTGATGAGACATTTGTCTTCGTGTCGTTTGATAGATTTTTCTTGCCGATTACTCCATTTTACATAATTAAAAAATATTTTCACGTATATCAACAATGGCCTCGTGACCCGAGGAACCGCAGTGAGAAACCTGATGCGGAATTTCGCCATCTCGCCGATAAATCGATCGCGTAGGAAATTAAGTCGCCCTTGCGTGTAACGGTACCTGTAAAATCGCTCGGATACCCAACGGCTGTTCTTACGTCGCCGTCGTCGTCCGCTACGCCCGGCATCGCCGCTTCCATAAGCCGGCGAAATTGCAGCATGATCTCGATGAGCGGGCCGTTAACTTTTCGCAAGAACGGAAAACAGTTACCCCGTTCAGACATGCGTCCGGTGCATCTTGCGTTCCGGAGGGCGAGGTGGAGGGAATAAGGAGGGCGTTTCATTGACTCGAGCGAGGCGCGGTTTAATGGTCACGACGAAACAAGACGGTACAACCGCGTGCCGCAATTCGCGTGAGGGTTTTTCCTTACAACAACGACGACGCAGCAATCCGATTAATTTCGCTAACTGGCCGTTTCCGCGTCGTAATTGGCTGAATCTCTTAAAAAGGCGTGCGATGATGTTTCAGGAAGATTTGCGCAAAAAGCGCTCTTTTCGACCGGTAAAATTGATCAAATAAATCATCGAGCGCATGATTCTTTATAAAGTAATGAAAATTATAAAAGATAATAAAATGACGGCATATACCGTTTACCTGTAAAACTGCAGTTCCTATTTTTTAAATATTACAAATTTGAAATAAATATTGTGTTCAGATTTATGTTGAATAAAGCAGTGTTGAATTCCAAAAAAGAAAGACATCAGTTTGAGACACTAAGATACGAGAAATTTGATGTCAGATCGGAACACTTTGTTAGACTGGCAATAAAGATTGAGTATAAAGACACTCGGTCGAGACTGAAATGATTTCTTTTCCGAAAAAGGACACTCAAATGTTTTATTTATATTCAACAAATTTCGGCATGTCTTCAGTATTCGGTAAGAATATAAACAAATACTAATGAGACATTATTTTTATGTAACTTGATGAGGACAGAGACAAATGGATATAAACATTACAATAAGTATTGGAGAGAATCAATGTGTATGATTCTATTTTATATATATTGTTTGGAACATATTGACGTACTATCATATTATTATAAATTATCATCTATAATTAACATATTGAACTTTCATAATTAATGCTATTTAAACAAGAAAAAACAGCAAATTTTTATTCTGTGTATTTACATGCAATTTTCATTTTGCATGCTTTTCATTTTTCAGTATATATTGCCCACACCCCACACAACAAAAGAAAGTTAATATTATTTTCGGTAATTAAAAAATTTTATTTAATGGATTTAACTGCAATGGAATTAGATACGAAGAAAATAATTTGATAAATAATTAACATTGCTTAAGTATTAAGGATACTTTGAAAAGGATTGGCGCGTCATGATCATCCGAAGCGAAACATGCGAACGATAAAATGTCATTCCACTAACGATTTAACTCGATAATTCCAACTGAATTAAAATTTTGTTTATTCGTCCCCGCGCAGGAATTATCGCGCATAATTTAAACGAACCTTTTTACCAGTCAGTGCAAGCACATGTCGCTTATTAACTTCCCATCGAATATGATGCCTACGTAACTTCCAGCGTAATTACCGCTTCGAGTTAATGGATAAGCATAAAGCACAAGTGTCTGGACTTACGTATACGCCAATGCTTCTTGATTAGATTGAAAATCGTGTTCGTTCAGGGGGCCACGGTTAGGTCGCAGATTTGTAAAAATTGTTAAAGAGCAACACGAAATTTGCATTCTTTTTGTTAGAGTATTTCATGCACAATTCTCGCTTTAAGAGAAGGAGCGAGAGAGAAATTCTGATGTGTGGCCAATCAACGCTTACAAAACGATACTAGAGTGCATGATGCTATAAATATCAGCGTGTATGCTACGTTGGATCTGTACACATGATTCGTGAATGTTGGCCTAACCAACAGCCATGGTGGGTCGGGAGGAACAGCCCATTGGGGAGCCCGCCATTAAGGATCCACGAAACATAATTGGAAGATTGTTCGTAGCCGTTGTGTGCCTGACGTTACATCCTACAAAGTATCCAAAAGATCTAAACTACTATTCTTAAATATGTGAATTTTATATTGTTTTCTTGCACGTAATAGGTGTACAAAAATAGAAAATTAATTATCAAATATCGCTATAAGAATAATTTTCTTTCTATTAAAATTTAATTAGACGTCATCTCTAACAGAGTTGAAAATATTAACAAATATCTTAAACTCTTGAAATTAAAATTTTGTATAATATCACTTGAAATTAATTTTAAAAAAGTTTTTTTATTCTTTTAATTTGATTTAATTGGGTCTTCCTCGGTATATAATTGTTCCTTCCTTGTATTTAATCCTGTATCTAATTACGTGTCTTATTCTTGATATTTAACTTCTGAAGAGTGTTCTGTTTCGAATTTACAACAAAAAGTTTCAAGTTTTTCACATACATTTAACTTTCTCTGTAATAGCGATCTATCCAGTTTTCAATTATTACATAAGGGGAGTGATATAAAGTAAATAAGCATACATCAAAGTATACTTAAGCTTACTTAAGAAATCGATGCTTATTAATCACAGTCTCAGTTTATTTGCCTTATTCGACGATCGTCATACCTTTGCTTCTGCTTAAGAATGCTAAAAGTTCACCGCTGCTTTTATGCCCGGCTGCACATGCATTATTTATCCCGTCTCTCATTATAAAATCATGCGAACGGAGAGAGAAAAAAAAAAGGAAGCGAAGCTCACGGTGGAGGTAGTCATTTATTTCTCGGTCGTTGATAAGTTTCGCCCGAGGATTTTCGCACGATTAGAAACTTAGGTGGCAGCGCGAACTGTGATTCCATCATCGGTTGATACGTGGTTATTAGAGATCTGTTAAGATGTCGTCGTTTAGCGATCTTTTATTATGCATAGCTCAATTACGATAGAAGGAAGAAGGATGGGACTGACCGGCGCACGACTGGCAATCGCCTCTCCTATCGGCTTTACATATTGTCCAACGATGCGTGGATAAGCGTAAGAGATAATTTATCATTAGGCGTTACGCAATTAACGTTGATTGCGCATCTCCCAGAGACTGTACTCGAGTTAAGCGTGCGGAAAAACTTTAGTCTCCAAGCGAGTTTGTGAAGGTATATTAATTACTTCGCGATTACGCAATAATGCGACAGTGCTCCGTGCGGTCGCGGTAATTAAGAGCGGAATAAAAACATCTTAGAGACTTCCCTCTCTCGTACGTTAATTACGTTGCGCGGACACATGTGGGATATGCGTGTGAGTTGCACGGCGTATACCTAAGAGAGCCGAAATGTATTACGCTCTTAAATATTCCCTGGCTACATTAAGGTCATCGAATATGCTCGGTGCATGATCGTGTTACTTCTGCATGATTCAGAAACGGAGAAAAATTAATACTTTAATTTTTGCGCATTGCGCGAAATATGATACCTCTCTACTATGTATTCAGTTCTGGATAGCTAAATCAATCTTAATTGGTTATCCCAACTAATCTTAGAAACCTGTTAAATGTGTTTGTAATCTGATCTGGAAAAAATGCGCGCGTAAAATCTGCCTGTGCAAATTGCTACGTTACATGATTCATGCCCGTTTCTACCAATGCAGATTAATTTTAATCTCAGTTCAACTTTATCTTTTTTTAATTCTTAGAACTAGAAAAAGGTGAATAACTAGTTGAATCCAGATTAAAATTAAATTACATCGTAATAAGCTGTATTTACAATTCTGATACCCGTAAATTGTAAGTATTAAAAATTGTAAATATTGAAGAGGTCTATTCTCTTGATTCATTTTTATTGAAAATTAGACAAATAGGATATCAAAAATGTCTAATGTTTATGATATCTTTTGTTCATCACATAAGCTACATATATGTGAAAACTAACTCATTTCTTTAATTAAGATCCAATTTTGTACATAATTAGTATGGGGTTCTCTTATATTAAAAAATATTATTTACAAGGCCCATTCAACAAAATGCTCGAATACGACACAATTATTTTCAATGTAGATTCACCATGTTGAATGAGATCAAAATCTGACGCGTTCTATCCTTGTCAATGCATTATGAGTATTGGAAGACCTTCGAAAAATTTCGAAATTCTTCTCATTCAAGGATGTTACAATTTGTCACATATATGCAGCGGATTTCTTATATGGATTTTATGTTTCTCTCTCTTCTTTACATTCTTTTTTCCTTCTATATAAGATGAAGCATTATAGATAATCTTTTCTTTTTTGGTCACTTTAGTCAGGTAGGAGCTCTGAGATTTGTGTATACGTAGGGGTCTTTTCTATACCTGAAAACCTTTCGTTCGCTAGATATAATATAGCATCCTATATAGGGTGTTTAATAATTACTGACATAATACTTGTGTATAAAACGGGCTAAACTGAATAAAAAATTTCTGTTTTCCAATTTTCATAATATTTAATGAGTAATTAATTTGTAAATGTCTGCTAATCAGCCTGCATCCACGATTTAATGATAAGAGGACAGTCCAATTTACATGTACACCGTGGAGTTGTTCGAGGAAGATCGAAGAATGATGTATGAATCTTTGTTATAATATCATTAAATGATGTGTTTGTAGAAAAGTTAATAAATGAAGATCAGTATTCCAAAATTTGGAAAATCGCTAAGTACATGACGAAACTTAGGAGGAGCGTTCTGTAAATAATAATAATAATGTGCCGCTCATGTACAGCTGTTGTTTTATAGAGCGTACCTTCTACTTCTAATACCGCGCATCTAGAAACCGTAAATGCTGAGCTGTCTTTTATTGTCGAATTGTGCGGATACCGATTAGCAGATCTTTATAAATTAATTTCTCGTTAATTTTTATTGCGAAAATCGCAAAACAATGCAAGACCATTCTATTCGATTTAGTTCTACCTATTCACACGAAAAGAACGATTTTACTGAAGTATTTAAAAATTTCGCTAGTTACAAATCTAAAGATAATTTTGGACTATCAAAATAAATACAGTGAGAGCAAAAAGTATTCGTACAAAGAAGTTTTTTTTATAAAAAAAGTCTTATTTGTAAAAAATAAATATTAATTAGAGCGATTTTATACAATGAAGATATTCTGTTCTAACATAACAAACGAGCTTCGCATGTATTCCTGATTCTAGAAGCTAAATTTCTCGACTGTACGAATACTGTTTGAGCATTCAAACAATAGAATTTTTTATTTTCGCTTATTTTTTAGATGATATATTTTCTATAATTAATATACATCTTTTTGGTATATATAATTTTAAGAAACATATAGTTTATTTTATTCTTTGTGAATAAATTGTTAATACCTAACAAGAAATGAACATCAATTAAACATCGAATCGATGTCGAATTGGTGTTGAAATCATCGTATTGATATTGATTCGACATCAATTTGATGACTCATTTCTCACTGAATAATATTTACTTTTTAAAAATAAGGTTTTTTAAAAAATATTTTCTCTGTACGAATACTTTTTGCACTCACTGTATGTATGATACTTTAAGCTGGTTGCTAAAATATTTGCAGCATTTTGTTCATCATGTTTGAGTTTCCTACATAATATTTTTATAGTTTAACAAAATTATTTTAATTTGTATCTAGCTAAATTTTTAGATATTTCCGTAAGATCATTCTTCCTGTGCACAAGTGTTGTGTCAATAATTATCGAACACCCTGTATGGGCCATGGTCAATATATTTCGGCCTGTGTACGTGATCACGTCTATGCCGACTAAGCATATCCCAATTGGATAGCTGATGATCTATAGAAAATATCAAAGAAAAACACCTGCCAGGTAAGGCAACACCCCCATCAGCAGGATACCTACCTGGCGGAAAAGCTAAAGAATCGTTTACCACGTCACTTTTTATTCTTTCTTTTTTTCTTTTAAACAGAATTTCTCACGTCTACAAGAAAAATAAGCACGAGAAACATGCTGAGTAAATCAGTATATTAATGATTTAATGCTTACACGATTTAGTTAATAACTTATCTTTCTTCTGTCTTTTCTTTTGTGTTCCTTTTCTGAACTTTTTCTAAAACTCTTACTTAACCCTCGAACATCACACTTATTTTCTGTACCTTTGGACGCTACACATGGGTCATTCGTGTCCGACTCGATTTTAAGGCTCTTAAAGAGTGCTCGAAAAATTCTGTAAAAGTCTCTACTAAATTATTTTGCTATGCAAACATTGGAAAAAATGTTTAGAAAAATTATGAAAATTACTTTCTGCATCAGAAAAAGAAAATAATTCCGTTTTGATATAAAAATTGTTTCTTTGATTTTTGACGAAAAAAGCAGTTTTTTATTTTATTAAAGTACAAGTATGCAGGAAAACGAGTATTGAAAATATAGACAATTCACTCAAAAATATTCATGATCGTACTCGCGTATACGTTTGTTGTTCATCAGCGGAAAAACGAGTATTGAAAACGGGCAATCTCCTAAAAAATACTCATTAATACGCGTACTCGTATATACTCGCTATCGTTCCTTCACAATACACTGCGAGTGCTTGCGAGTTCAAAAAATGGGCAAGAACGGGCTAAAAACAGGCTAAAAACGGGTTAAAAACGGTGAAAAATTTTTATAAGGGTAGTGTCATTAATTATATTCTAAAACAATTTAAAAAATTGTAGTGTCAAATTTTAATTTGATAGTAAATATTTTTATAGAATATATTACCACATTTGATATTTTTACCACATGTATTTTTTAATTATTGTAGTAAATTGTAGTCGATAATACAAATAGATGTAAATGTTCCAAAAAATATCTTATCAAAGATATTTTCAGACATTTTTCCAGAAAGTCTTAGAGACGTCTCTTAAACATCTAATATGTCATCATCAATTACAAAAAGATTATTGTTCTAAATTCCGATACGATTGCAGATCGTACGTATAAAATAGTCTTAATGAAAATGTCAAAAATGTCGCAACGCTAATATTATTGTGGCAATTCAACTCGATTGACCTTATTGTCGCATTATTTATAACGAATTTTTGTAGCATTTTTTTCAGCGCACACAACGACAGAATTGAAATTAGACTAACGGCGATAGGGAATAGCGAGCCCTGTTGCGCAATGGCGAATTTGCATTTGCTGTCGCTGCGGTGCGATATTACGTAACGTCTCGTATTAGCGTACTGCGTGGGTAGCCGTTGAAATATGGGAATATATAATTATGTGTATAATAATTATAGCGAAAATCGGAATCGTCGACATTATGATACCACACTGCATATGATCAGCGCGTCGTTAATCAACGTCACCGTTAAATATATTCGTAGGAACAACGAATAATATCGTTTATACCATTAATGTCGCTGTATATAAATCCGATAAGTACACGATATCGTACATCATCCCGCGATAAACATGTACACTGGTAATTTTCTAGAAAGTCACTTATCGATATGTACAGTTCATTAATGTGCCAAATTAATTACCTAGTATTTATTAGTCTGTGGATTCGTGTTTTCGCGTATTTTATCAGTATTTTCACGTCGAGCTAATAAAATTGGATTGATCGTTTGCAAAAGTTTTTTTTTTCAATTAAACCGATGAATTTCGCAATCGATACCTAATTATGCGATTTCACAAAAAGCGATGGAAGATCCAACACCTGGGTGTTGACGTTTATTTAAAACTTACTGCTTGAACTAGTTTTTACCTGATGTCATTATGTAAATTAGCCGCTTTTTAAACGGAGGCACTTTTTTTTTCAAAGGTGCATTTAACCTATTGATACAAATAGAACGGCATGTGAATCAGCGCGGAATTAAAAAAAGGCTGATTTATATTAGGAGAACTTTTATCGGTTAGTTGACATAACTGTTTCGCGTAAAAGAAAAACGTTAATGGTGCGTTAAATGAACATTACAGAAATTACAGAGAAGAAATTTGCTACTATCGGTTAGCAGAAAAATATGTAGACAAGCGAGTATTTAATATTATTTCATTCTCGCGTAATTATCTTATTTATTATCCATAATGCTTGTTATGTAATAATCCTGAATATTCAGATCAACTTGAAAAAATAAAAACACAAACAAAAAAATAAATGCAGGATAAGTTTCAACGGTAATTCTATTAGGGTAAAGATTATAGTTTTTGAATTTGATATTATATAAAAATAAAGAGAAAGAGAAAGGAGGACTTTGTAATTTTGTATAAAAATTTATGTTTCGTGTAAAAAGTCAAGAATCTATTATCAAGCCATGTATTTAATTTTGTTTTTTATTTAAAAATAAGTTAAACTTATTTGAGTGGATATCAAGCAAACAACGATTACTAATTGAAACTTTTTTTTATTTACTTTAATATTTTCATCGGTTCCTCATTTCGCAGACTGATGTAAAAATTGTCACTTATCAAGGATGACACGTGAGATTTAATAGCAAACGCAACTCGACAGCTCCGCATTCCGCTCGAAAACCGTATTATTAAGTCCAATTTCACGCGACGAGCGAGCCGCGATAGCCTTCCTATCCTACACATACTCTATCTTTCTCTCTCTCTCTCTCTCTCTCTCTCGCCGCTGAAGTTGCTCGCTCGTAAATCTGTTATACAGTTACAGGAAATATTATCTTGCATGTAGTCAAGACCTGAATGCGTAACGCGAAGGACCAAGTAGCCGATCAAGCCGGCTGGCTGGCCAGCCGGTTAAGCGGTCGAATGGATTGGGATAAGGGTAAAATAAGAGGGAGAGAGAGAGAGAGAATCGAGCGCGGGGCGATATTAAAGGAGAACTAAAAATAATTAATGCAGTGGAGATGTTGCACGCCGTGGAAAGAAAGCGTAGCAAGCCGACAAACACGGGTTGCAGAGGCGGGTTTTCCTATTCCCTATCGGTAAATTGCAATTTTCCCCTCACTCGCGACACGACAACTTTCTGGGTGCCTTTTGCGTTATTAATTACGTTCAGGCATGCGAGACGATTTGTATGCGCCTGTTTTCCGCGAAAACAGGCTACCGATCATAATCACCCGACCAATCGTAATCGCTCGAGCGAGCAAACGAATATATAGTGCTCTTATACGAGCGGCGGGGGATGTATGCGCACTCCGACATCGAATCACGATTTATGGATTGTCGAATGCGACCAGTGTAAACAAGTGTTCCGTTAGTTCGCGCTTATTCACGCAGAATGGAAAAAGAACCGCGGGGTATCTCAAGCGTTACGGTGTCTGGCACGATAATTTCGTTTGGCTATACACGTTTCGCTTTTTCCTTCTTTCGACTGTGTGCCGGATCGCAGCAGTCATAAGTGATTGACGCATGCAAATTTCGCGTTCGTGTAACACGCCTTTGCCTGATATTATTTCATCTGCCTTTCTTTCGAAGAAACGATTTCAGTTTTGCTTTTTATTAGCCCGAAGCTTTACTAACTTACACACGGAAAGAATGATTTTGCTCTAAAATTTTACTGGATGTAACAGGTTTGGAAAGAATTCTGTTCGATCATCGAGATAATTTTCTTGGAAATTCAAACTGATTGGAATATCAATATTTTTTCTAGCATTACTCATTTTTTATTTTAGTTTCCATCGTAATTATTTCGATGGTCCAAAAAATTAGGATTCTTAGATTTGTATTCGGTAAAACAGATCTTTCAGCAAAATTAGTTATTTCTATGAAACGTTATCATTTGAAGAAAGATGTAGCATTATAAGATTGTAAAAAATTCCGTCCTTAAAAAAATTTCGAATTTCTGTATCTTACCGAGATTGGAAGGCAGACGATAGTGAAATTATTTTTTTATTTCTTTCATTGATATGATCGCAGTCACATATCATAGAAATCTGTCAAAGATATTTATGCAAACGATGCGTTAGTTCGAGCGGCATACCGATAACAACGTTCTACAAATTTTCATTAGCGATATGTTCGCATGCCCGCGGGACTGTAGCCGGGGGATAGTGCGAGCTTGATTTATAGAACCGCGCTCCGTAGATTTCGCGGTATAATGTGCTTTATGAAGTCAACGTTATTTACGCATTACAAACGTACGCGAAGCGCGACGGTGCGGCGAGGCGCACAAACACGTTCAGAAGAGAACTCCCGCGACGAACCGGTCCGAGATAAAGAGCTGATAAACGATGACAATTCTTGGGCGGCGTGCAGCCGTTCGTCTCGCGAAGAATCGCGATATTTTTCCGCACGGCGATCGGCGTCTAATCGCCACAGTGGCGATCGCTAATTACCGGTAAATATACGTATATAGAAATCGGTTTGAGATTAAAAAGAAATACTCTGAATTATAGCGATCTCAGGACAGAACACGAGGAAGAGGTAATCTAAATATCAATAGCGGAAAGGAGATCGTTGCTCTTCTACGCGAGCGATGGTGCTGCTTGCAGTTCGTGTCGTCCATCGCCGTTGCGCCTCTTTAGTTTGCAATGCAGAATATACATCGGACAGCGGCCCGATTAACCACGTACGCGGATATTCCGTCCGAAAAATTGTGCGCAACCTATCCCACGTAACTCGTAACTTCTTACCATACGACATGCTCGAGTGAGATGCGATGGCAAAAACGAATCGTGATACCGTCTCATCGTGCTAATCTAAACGTCAACTCGTCGAATCCATCACTTCCGGAGAGCTACGCGAATTGCGTAGTCCGAGATGTCAGCGCAGATTTCCGGGTGGTTTCACCGGGAGATCACCTG
This sequence comes from Trachymyrmex cornetzi, assembly GCF_001594075.2. Taxonomy (NCBI): domain Eukaryota; kingdom Metazoa; phylum Arthropoda; class Insecta; order Hymenoptera; family Formicidae; genus Trachymyrmex; species Trachymyrmex cornetzi. The sequence goes on from NW_017298564.1 coordinate 123,191, forward strand.
TCGGATTAAGTTTATAATAACAGTACGCGCGATAAGGTGAGATCTTGTGGTAAATGGCATAGGTATGAGAGAGAGAGAGAGCTCTCAATTTTGAAGAGTAGTTATAATATTAGTGCTTTTGACATAAGCATTTAATTGGAGAGAATATACATATAGAGTTAATGAGAATAAACAGAGTTAATGAATTCGCATAAACGATAATTTCCTGTATGAGTTAATTCGTCGAAGTTGTTCTTAAGAAAATGTCCTTAGACTTTATTATCACAGGAAGTATCGTATATACTGTGTCCTATAATCTTCTCACGATTCATTTAACGCGCGAATAAATCGTCGCGATGCATGCTTACGGCTAGACAGCGTCGTCGATATATATTGATTCTGTCCTACGATTATTTTATTGCGAGAGGAATTGCAGTCTGCGACGAGCAAAACGGCGATAGTTTGCGACAGCATAGAAAACTAATGCACGATACAAGACGATGGCGTATTAGTAACCATTAATATTTATCACGGTCATGGCTCCGCACTAATAGTATTTTGCAATATACATGTTTTCTGTGACACACGGTGATTGCGATAATGCCCGCTTCTTGCTCGATATTCTGTAATTTGTAAATTTATTCATATTAGCTAATGTGGTTTTATTTAAGTAGAATTAAGCGTCGATTTTGATAAATTACCATTTGTGAATTAGATTCAAACGATCTGAATCTTGCAAGACAAGTGTTACTTAATTTAGCCACTTTGTATTTTAAAAGCTGACAACAAAAAATCAATCGAAAGATATAATTCTATGTTGCAGTTTTAAGTCCTTTAATTGCTGTTTTCAATGCTAAGTTCATATACAATAAAATTGCCGAATTTTCTTGTGCAAGAATCCTTTAAATAAGTATATATAGATATATAATCTATATATACTTATTTAAAGGATTCTTGCACAAATTTTATTTAAAAGATTCTTGCACAAGAATTCATTATTGTATATGAACAACATTTGAAACAGCGATCAAAGATTCTTGTGCGAGAATCCTTTAAATAAGTACACTGAGAGAAAAGATATAGTATTGATAACAAAAAAAGAGAATTATTCACAAATGGCCGATTATTATTGGATTACTTTGTTAAAATTACAAAATACAATATTTGAACAAAATTTTCTATTTAAGAGTACAAATTTATTTGGTTACTCGCGTTTTGTAAATACCAATGTAAAATTTGATTGTCATTACAAAATAAGTATTCTTTTAGTAATTTCAACAAAATAATTCACTATGGTAGAGCAAGGAGTGTTTCGCGAAGCTATCAGAGATGGCGTGTCTTCTCGTAAGAGAAACTCAACGTCTACCTCTATAAAGCCGAGACGATTAGAGACTAATCCCGTGGACTTCTCGGTTCTCGTCACATCATGATCAATCATGGTAACTATTTTTTCAGAGCGATTAATAATCTCAATTGCTCTAAATCTATATATATATTTTTGCTAAACTAAGAAAATTAAAAAACATCAAACAATAATCACTCTATAGAAAGTGAGAGATACTTATATATTATTCATTTTGTTCCGATAACAAAATGTTCTATTTCTAATTACAAAAGATCTACAAACATCATACAAAA
>NW_017298564.1:124844-159948 GCF_001594075.2 Trachymyrmex cornetzi
GTGGTAACCAACGGTTTGATTGATCATATATCAACAAATAGTTTTTGTGTCAGTAACAAAACTTTGGTTATTGGTACAAAACATTTCTCTCAGTGTATATCACAGAAAAAAAACAGCTGAAACTTCACTGATTCAGCAACTCTACAGTCATAATATACAGACAGTCAATTTTCTATATATTAAAGTAGTAAACCCGACAACTGAATAACATTAGCGATTTATTAAACCATCACATCTTAATTATAGATGTTCAATTCACGCAGTAAGTTATAGGTTTACTATACCACACCCAATTAATTTTGTTTTCGTTTAATTTAAAGACACAGTCTATTAACGTCACTACGTAATCTACCATCAAGGAATCGGATTGACCCTCCTCGACGCAGGCGCAAATTTCGAAGTGCATCCTGCATGTCGCGCGTTTTCCTTCGTAAGACGTATATCTACACAGGCTGCCTGCCGTGCCACGTACCGCCGTATCGTATCGGCGTATCACTCTCGACGCGGATCTGAATTGCAAAATTGCGAACAAGTCGCGTGTATCTCGTCGCGTATCTGCTCGCGGCGCTATCGGTCGCGGATGCAGGCATCAGGGTCGAGCGAGATAGCGCGCCTCACGCGCGGAGGTACTTAACGGACCACGACCGACGTGCGCGTGCAACGCGACAAGCGTACGTACCGCACACGTAAACGTCATTTCGCAGCCGGATGTTTCCGAGCTGGTAGCGCGATGTGTGCGAGCAAAACGACATGGACCGCGGCGCCGTCGCATCTATCTAGGGACGAGGGATGGGTCTTCGCTGGCGCCATCGCGCGATAATTATCCGGGAGAAATAATTGGTATTGGTATCACTACTCTCCGGTAGTAGATACACGATTTTTCGCACACAAACGGTCGCACGGTATTCGCAATTTACATTCAACGTGGGAATCGATATCGGTGTGACATAACGAATGTAGCGCAAGTTATTTCCTCGTTTGATATTTTTAGAACGAAGGCGCGGGATATTCGTAATAATTTTAACTTCTTCGATTAAATAGAGGATAATATTGATGACTCGGTAATAATTGATGGGTAATAATTTATGAGTCGTAAAGGTAACCTTTGATTATAACGATAATTCGAAGGGAGTTAATAAAGAAGCTTATTTCTCTATTTGAAATCGACAGAATATAAATTGCAGCTTTGCGAAACTATCTTAGATTAATACATATTAATTGCTAGTTGTACGCGATAGTTAAAAAGCTTTTATATTACTTGCATTACCCTGCAGGACAAAAACAAGTGTCTTTTAATCATACGAGATGGAAAAAAAAAATGGAAATTCGCGTGTAATAATAAACGAACCGTAAAGTGTGACCGATTCGAACGTTTACGGGAACATCGCTTACGAGCGTCGCATGAAGAATATAATCAGCCGGGGCGGGCTGTAATTTTCGCGACGTGTGTAAACGATACTAATGCGAGCATGCGCGTTACGCGCTCGCTCGTAACGAGGATCCATTCATCTAAGCTAATTAAAACGGATTCGAGCGATCTTATCTAATTATAAAACGGAATCCTGGGTGCTACCTGCGGTGTGCCTGCCTATATCGGCTATACCGTCGTATTCGCCCCCGCTCGTGTCCGTTGCCCTCTCCCGGTAGTCGCGGAGTTCAGCGACAACTAACACCACGATGTCGCGCGGACATTACTAGTCGTGGGCACGTACACGCACGCACGTACGCGTGCACGCGCGTGGCACATCGGCGAGTAGCCGGTCGATCGTCGACTGCAACCAATGCGGACGAACGTAAATCATAACGCGTAACCGTTTCCAAGATGCAGGCTCCACCTTAGCGATACACGCGCATATATCCACCGCGTCGCGGTTACCATTATCGCCTTCGCCTCCCCTCCGGCCCCTCCCCCCCTCCACCCGGTGTGCTTAATATATTTTCCTCCCCTTCTACTTTAATAATCCGTACGTACACCACCCCGGGCGTCGCGCGGCGTCGAGGATCGATGAATTATGGAATCGAATCTCGGTGCATCGCCGCGCTTTAGCGCATCGGGACAGCACCGCCGCGCAATTTCCGACCGGCGCAGATGGACGAGGGTGATCCGTTTTCTTAGGGAAATTACGTAGCAGTACATACTACGTATACTTCCGTGATTTCGAGGCATGGGATCGCGTATCGCTCCGGGCGCGTTCGTACCGGAAGATCGCGGCGATTCTTTATCCTCCCAAGACGTTGGCCGTGTATCGCGTTGTGAGATCGAGTGGCGCGGGAATAGTTTCTTCCGCGATCTCGATACGCGAAATATGATAGCGTAATAATGCGACCGGCAATAACGCCATTTCCACCATCTTAACATTATGTCCATGTACTGATTGATATGGCGTAATTAAATGATATTTCATCCAAGCGGCGCTTTTTTTTCCTCTAAATTTTTTCTTATCGACTGCAGTTATATAGGAGGTAAAAATATTTCGTAATTCGATATGTCAATTCGGTATATCGTATTCCCGATAGCGTGAAATTTACCTGCCTTGCGCTACGAGCTACGATTGCCGCGCAAAAGTCATCAGCGGACGAGGACGCGCCGCTGCGTGTGGACCGGCGTTATATCAGGACCCGAAATAATTTATCGCTGATCCGACAAGAATTATTGCGCTCGATATAAGTAGCATTTATCGGTGTGAGAGCCGGGGATAATGTTCTACGCGGTAATTTAGTGTACATTAACGCGTCGGAATAGTAGACGGGCAGGGACTTACGAAATATTTAATTTAATAATCCGACTCTATCTACACGCTCGTCCCCACGGTAGCCGTAAGTACGGCTTTATCGTTGCGATAAGATTAATTATAACGACTGGTGTATTCAGATTAACCCGCGAATAAAAATTCGCCGATTCGCGTTCGATTCTGCCGCGACTCAACTGGAGACGTCGAGGCTTCTTCTCCGTATAGATCCGAAACGTAAAAAACAAAATGAGTGGGCCGCAGGAATCACGCGGCAGAAGAGTTGTGCACGCAACTGGCAAACGATAAATCGTACTTAGAGCTCGCTGGCGAAATGTATAACTTCGCTGGTTTCGTGCGTAACTCGGCGAAAGACGCTGAAAAGCCCGGGGCGCGTAGGATACCCAGGGTTTCATCGATTTATATCTGCAATTCAGTCGCATTCGATCGAAAGTATACGTATACGTCGAACGCATTCGTGCACACGTGTACGTGTACGCATACACACGCACGTGAAATCAGCGTGGATTTTTCAGCAAAAGTCCATCGGCGATAGCAATACACGCTCTGTGGGTGTGCGAGCACGCGATACTCACACACGGCCATCGTCTCAACAGGGACGAAACCGAGCGAAAGAGCGATAACGAACGAGAAAGCGAGAGCGAGAGGATCTGGAAAGGCCAGAAACCGCTTGGAATCTCGAGGCGGGACACACGGACGGTGCACACGGTATATTTTTAGGCATTAAAATCGCTCCATAAATTAAATCCGCAAAAGGACGAGGCGGCCAGCCCGCCGGAATGAGACGGCACCGATGAACCGTTTCGGGGCCTTCTTGAGTTTCTCTGCATCTCCTCGTGTAGCCTCGTGGGAGATAAGGCCATAACATGACCTGACTTAACGCATCGTTCTGGAAGGAGACTTGCAAAAAGGGGCTCTGACAAATTTCGAATAATTTCGACGCCTGGCTAAAGCAATGTCCAACCGAGTCAACAGTTTCCGGGCGTGATTGTTTGCGCAAATATCTCGACTGGACGTTGCTTTCGGAATGTATAAGAAACACAAAGTCCTCGTTGTAACATATACATGTATGCAACGAATATATTTTGCAGTATAAATCTGTGAGAGGCTATCACTTAAGGTTTCTTTGTTACAATATGCGAGATTTTAATACAAACATTGAAAGCAAATATATTATTCTATAGTGTATCAATGATAAAAGTATGAAGAGATAAAAGATATCTTAGAGATTAAGATAGAAATAATTATTTTAGGTTTAAGAGGATTATACTGCAAGTGTCACAAATAGCATATTTTTTATTGGTATAAAAAATTAATTGTATATAACGTATAGTACGTAATATATTTCAAATGTAAAGTTAGATTAATGATATATGAAAAGTACGGAATATTCGAGGAGTGTTCGAATTTTCGTTTTGATTTAAACTATATTACATAATATTAGTTAGCTATTATATATATTAATTTAAATTAAAAAATATATATATATATATAAACCAAATATATTTGTTCGAAAATTGGACGAAACATTCTTAAATAAATTAAACTGTATTAGCCAAACTAGGATCATCCAAAGGAATGTCACGCGGCCAATAAAATTAAAATTTTTATTGCAATCTCCTTTTATGCTATTTTTATTGACGATGTAGTTATATGTGCCCTTTCTCATCGCATCGATATCTATACGCACACATATATAACAGCGACTTCTAGATTTTAAAACTTCGGTATTATAAAGATCACCGATTGGCTTCCACTCGGATGTTTATAGGATATTTATCGAGATATAAAAATACTTTGACCATATTTTGCTACTTTCTTGATGTGTAAGATATTTTTCTGTTTAATCTCGTCCGTCGATTCGAAAGTGTGAATAAATTTTCGATTGATTGCACAATATTGTGTATCGTAACGATCGTAGATTCATAGTTTATTCGGTGATATTCGCTATCAAGATTTATGATAGACATTTTTATGTTCGCAACATCGATCGCGATAACTCACTGAATTCATGATGAATGCAATATAATAAAATCTCATGTTACACGAAACACTGTAAGAAATACTTGAGAAATATTTCGGCGAAATTTCAACCCGTTTACAATTATTTTTATTATTTTTATAACACAAAGTGACTGTTATTTTATTTTAACGGCTTTTTATAAATGAATCATTTCCAAGAATAAAAAATTGTGTAAGTCAACATTTATAAATATTTATGCTTCTCATTAAAATACGCGAACGATCAAATTTCGACACATGTTGTAAAGAAGAAAGCGATCGTTATCAAGAAAACAGTCACCATTCTCACAAACATAAGTTATTTCTTCCTGCTTTAAAATACGTACTACGTATATTTCTACGAATAATTACATGAACATGACGGACGATTGATCATACGTCACGTAATTGATATAAATGGTAGCAGCGCAGAATAGATTCGCGATTAGTTTATTTATCACTGCTGCTCCCTTCCGGTGCAAATCGGCTACCCTATTTAATTAACGACAATCGATCACGGTGTGTTTTTGCGACGTGGCAATTTCTATGTGAAGCGCACGTTGCACAATTCCGTTCGCCAGATTGTTAGCGGATCATCCGGACAGAAGCAGTGATCATTATGTAGTCATTTCCGTTCTCACACTGGAAAAACGATACAGGGTACGATATAGAAAAATACATTGGATAATATAATGGGACGAATGATATAAATTTTTTATAATTTAAAAAAATAAAGAAATGTTGAATTTTTGAATTGACAGCTTGATAACTTTACCCGATATATGACAATAAAATTTTTAAATAATGTAATTAATGAGAAATTTGAAATGTTTTTTCAATTGATTTAATTTAATGTTTATGTTTATGCATCACACAACTACACAAATTATAAAGTTTTATTAATTGCATTGCACAACCTTCTTACAATTATCATAATGATCCTATATTTAAATCTTATTAAATTATTACTTCTATATTTATTTTTATTTATTGATTATATAATCATCCTTTGATTATTTTCCACATATTTGAAAAAATATCTGAGAAATAATGTTGACAATCGTCATTTTTCCTCCAGTTGGGTTAGCAATATGTTTTTGAAGCAGAAAATAAAAGGATAGATAATATATTTTGTTATTTCGCGAAATTGTTTATATTAAAAACGAAAAGCGTTTAGAATATTTTGCGCGCTTATATTTTGCAAAAACAAGAGTAAAAGCGAATTGTTTAATTCTCGTTTTTCTTCTAGAACATAATTCGTCTATACTGCTGCTTGCAATAATAAGTTTGGCAACAATTATCTGTAAAAACTTAGTCTGAAAGAATTGTAGAATTATTAATTTATCCCACCTCTTTTCATACCGTCATTTTTTTCATAATGTGCGTGATAAGAGAAAAAAAAATTGGAATCTTTGGAAACGTAATGGAATTTTTATTATCACGTCATCTCTTACTTTAATTTTATCTAAGAAAATCTTGTAAATTTTATTCTCAAACTAAAATTAGTACATCTTCTCGTATATTGTTATTCTCATGAGCACCGAGTGTAACAGCGATGTCCAGTTCTCACTGAGTCGATAGTGGTTTGTCTTTACGCATATTGACTGACTCACGTATATACACGAGGAATACAGAGAACGGTCCCTTCAGGAGAACACGAACCAAATGAAAAGCACGTGTATGTACGTGTACGCAGGTAGGTGTGTATACAGGTGAGCCGCAAACCCGCGCTTGTAGCCCTTCGGGCTATGCACCGGCGCTCAATGCCGACCGAAAGGAGAATGAAGGATGAGGAGCGCGAAAAGGGAACGGGAGTAAGCCAGGGACCTCGTAAGACACGTGAAACTGACCAATAGATCCGGTTTAGCGAGTTTCCGGATTCCACGGGGTCATCGGGTGGGCCCCTCGGTTTGCGCAAGGAGCGTTATCCCCGTCACCACTTCTCCTTCGGTTCCCTCGTTCACAGATCAGGGAGAGAGAGAAAGAGAAGGGATGATAGGGAGACGGAGAGGGAGTACGGAAGGTCCGGTCGCAGGACCTGCAACCCCTTGCCACTGTTCGTCCTGTAGTGCGCGCACTGTCCATCCACATACATTACCGCGAAATCCGGTTTTCAACAATACCTGATGCGCTGCCCTCGCGCACCTCTCGCGATGGCCCCGATCATGGGTCACGCCTGGATCCCGAATGGCTAGAGAGGGACATGCAACCTGCCGTGGGCAGTGTGAGACCGAGGAACGGAGTGAAAGCGAAAGAGTTTGCGAGATCTGTCTTCTGTTTTTTTTTCCTGGTAAACATGGACTAATATACATATTTTATTCATTTTAATCGTGAAGTCTTTTTTAACAAGATACGCAATGAAAAGAGAAAGATGGATTTATTATTTGTTCATAATAATGTTTTATGGAAAAAATCGATAAACCATTGACATGAAAAATTACTGGTTTATACATATTATCTTAATTATGTTTTAATATGTTATTATAGAATATTTTGAATATTTTAAGCGCTCAGAATGAAACCGGAGACTCTTGAAATAATCGTCTTACATAAATAAAATCTAATGCTCATGGACGATGCGTCCCATCGAACAGCAGTCTCCCTCCTTGATTCGCGCGATGCGCAATGACCATTCGCATACATTATCGTCCGTCCATCGAAATCCGGTTTTCGACAATACCCGGTGATACGGACCAGGGTTTCGGTTCACCCTCCCCAAAGAGGAGAGCCGCGTGCAACCTGCGACGAAACTCGTGAGACCGCGGCGAGGGATATACACGTAGTGGAATACGTGAGGGACAGTAACTATAGTCTCTGTCCGGCCGTGATGGCGACGACGGTACGGAGATTTCCTTTGGGGATGACCATCGATGACCGGGGGGTTGCGCGAGCGACTTCTTTCTCGTTTCTTTTTTTTTTCAATTCTTTATTTCCTCCGCTGTCGCCACCGGTCCGGTGGGAACGAAAACCTGATCGGGGGAGTCTACGTCCACTCTGACGTTGGGAGTCTTCAACCACCTCGACGTTGCGAGTGCAAGAGAGACGAGACGTGAGAGAGACACGAGGGATGAACGAAGAGGACAGGCGTGAACCGTTTGAACTTACCAACCCCGTATAGACATATGCGCGCAATGAGATTTAGCGGCCAGTAAGATCGTTGCCGCTTTCGTTACGTTATTCACAGGGTCATGGGAAAACCGGGCTAACCGGACATTGGTCACGAACGGAACTGGAAACTTCCTTTAAGTCGCGGCGCGTGGAGAGCGTCACGACACGCTTCGTGCGGGGGGATGTACGGCGTCTCACCCCGAGCCGATTTCAGCGAGTTAACGTCCGACTCGAGTGAAAGGGATGGAAAAGAAAAATTGCGTGGCAGTTACATCCGAGATTTTGTTCGAACCGTCTGTCCGACGACGGTTACCGCCTTCATTTCTAACCGCCGTCTTCTAACGTCTCGCGTGGCCGAGATTTGTTGGCCTAACTTTTGACATCGTATCAACGGCTAGGGTATTCAACGAACGCGCGAGACCGTTGATATATTAAACTGAAGCTTAACGAATTTTGTAGTCCTATCTAGGATCTTTACCAGATATGTCCTGCTACGCTATTAGATTTCTTTACAGCGCTGCGAAGTGACTCAGGAAATAATTGAGGAAATTGGAATCTGTTCAAATACTGTTGCGGAATTATTGCAACACGCGATTACGCAAACCTAATATGAAAACGCATTCGCGTGTTATCGATTTGCTGGAATATGTCAAACTGCCTATTTTTTTTCATGTTCCGCATAGAGGCGTACAATATGAAGTGTATTAATGGACGAAGCATGTAAGTGCAAAATGCTTCGGGAATTGTTCGGGAGATTGATCCTTGAACGGCTGCCAGGCACGGCAAAGAAATCGATCGAGGAAATTGACTTCTTTTTCTACGCTCCGATAGATAACCGCAATAAGCGCACCGCCACGGTAGCCAAATGGAATCTAACGTATTGCATAAGAGCGATATTGCCGTCTGCCGTTTCGCAAAAAGGAACAACTCGCCCGCCAGATATATCGCGCAATAATGAATGCTAACGCGCGAGATAACACGCCGGCCTGCTGCTGACGTCTACATTATTAATCATTAATATCCGTAACGTCCCTTTCTCGAAGACATCAGTAGCGGTAGCCGACACGTGGCTGATACTCCAAATGAAACGAAACAATATACACTTGGGTGAAATAACTCGTGTCCTACATGACGTGTTTCGTTGAGATATTTACACAAGCCAAGTGTTTCCTGGTAGAGCTATCGTAATTCAAGCGATGTCGGCTTAACGTGCTAATTAACTCGCGCGGTATTGAAAGCCGTCAGTCAGTCCGAGGACTGTTCGTGCCATTGACGGGTGTTAAGAACGTCATCATAGAAAATTACACTCCGCTCAGAGTACCCTCGCGGATAACCGCAATAAACTCGTCGCGCGGCGGTAGGTAGGTAAAACGTTCGCTCGCGTTGCGTTAGATTTCCTATCCTACGAGAAAGGATAATTCCTGGCGCACGCGAGAGCGCAAATCGCAGGGCGATTATTGTTATAGACAACAGGTCGGACAAAAAACAGTTTTTTTTTTCCTTAAACGACGATGATGTCGATGCACGCACGTCGCGCGAAAGTTTCGCGATTTTTCAAACCGAGTTGCATGATCCATCGGAGGAAGCTTGCTCTACGTTAAGCCAATCTGAAGATAGTCAGCTGTCGCTTGGTATGGCTGGCGTTGACTTATTCGATAAAACGATCGACGTTCATCATTCCTCATCCCCCAAGTAGCCTCGCCCTTCCTTTGGGCGTTTTGTGCCTTTTTGTAACGTGTCGCAATTAATTTAAATGTCGTATGACTGGCGCAAAGTAGTTGCAGGTGCACGGAGAACAGGAAGAGACTAAATATAAATAATTTAATCGATACTAAAATACGCATACTGGATAAGTATATAATAAGAACAATTTATCTTCCAGTATCTACACGGGAAGGACGATTTTGTTAAAGGATCTAAAAATTTTGTTGGATCTAAAAATAATTTTGTTGAACCATTAAAGTAATTATACAAGACGCTTAAACTGGTTGTTAGAATGTCAAAACTTTTTGCAGCATTGCATTGGAAAAAGAGTCCGATTGCATTAATTAGAATTCTGGTTAAAAATCGACAAATGCAAATTTTCTAGTTGAATTTATTATACTTTTAATTGAAATAACCAGAATTGCGATTGATGTCATTAGAATTTTCTGATTTCTCCATTTTTAATCAGAAATTTTTCTCAGTATGCTCATCATGCTTAAGTTTTTTCCGTAATTATTTTGAGTTTAACATAATTATTTTCAGATCTGTATCTAACGAAATTTTTATATTAGATTTCAAAATTCTTTTTGTATAGAAAAAAACGAATCTGGCAAATATAGCCAAAAGAATGAATAAGTTCAATTAAAAATGTTCGATTGATATAATAAAAAATAATTTTGTTTTTCTATAAATATTTAGATATTTATAATATTACTAAACATAATAATATAACCAATTATATTTGGTAATAATTAATAAATATTTAGAAAAATAAAATTATTTTTGATTATATTAATTAAACATTCGATTGAAATTATTTTACTTAACGTTTAATATAACTACTACCAGACTCTTTTTCGGTGTATGAGTGTATAAATATGTTTTTGTCATGAAGAAAAAAAAACGTGGCTCTAATATTATATATTATATATCAGAAATTGAACGATATTTACATTCTGCTGCACCGTGTCGCATGCAATTGGATTATTAATTAGCGGCTAGTTGAAAGCAGGTTTGATACGTTGTGCATCATGATAAATCACTGTTTTTCCTCACGATGCACTCGAGGTCGCCGACCAACGAGACCATTGACCATTGACCGTCAGGCCTGCGAGGCATTAATGACCGCCGTGTCCAGCCGAGATGCGAACGCTTAGAAACATTATTTTATCGTGAGATAACGTCTGGAGTCGCCTAGAGTTATTAAGCGCGTCATCGAGCGCTGTGCAAGAAATTTCCCAAGTGTCAACGGGTAATTATAAATTCTATGGAATTGTCGAACTATCGGCCAGCTCCAATATACCGTAACAACCGATTATCGGACATTTACGCATTCGTAATCCTTTCTCCGCGTCCGTCGTTGCACACAATCGTCCTCGAGCATTAATCGACACGCGGACAGCGGTTTTTACCGAATGTCGAATCCGGTTTGCGCCGCTTTGTTCGCGTCGCCAATAAGTAATCGTTCCCCTTAATACCTCAATTTACCGCCGATTTTCTGCCCCTAACTGTCCGCACAGGCGTTTATCACCGTCGCTCTACGTATCATTGGCTTCCCGCCGTCTTCCAATCGTTTTCTTTCAACGGTCGATTAATAAATAGGCAACACGTGGCGTTCCAGTTTCGTGCTTGGTAGTCACGGTAAAGCGTTCTCTTCCTCGTGCCCGACATCGCCCTAATTAGCGTATCGCGGAAGTTGTCGGAAACGAATGCGAGCGTTACAGATAATGCTCATTACTACAATCTCGGTCTATTTACGAAATCTAATGGAGACCACGCCCAACATCGCGAATTAACTTTAGATTGCACGAGAACGAATGAAGACAGCCCGATGACTTTCGTATATTGGGCATTGGCTACGGACTTATCGATGTGATAAATGATAATATCTCCATTCTGAACATATCGCGGTAGCTGAATTTCACTCTGGTTATCACTGTTTTCAATCAGTTTCTGTAAGCATTTATGATAATGCAAATTTCTAACAATTTAATGTGTATTTCATTACATCCGATGTGTAAGTGCGTGTACTGGGAATTACGTGTATTCCCGGAATTTACCGTGAAATTATATAAATCTTTAGCTTTATACATCTAACACGTGTAACAGGCATGTATAATTCGTTCAAATTACAGTCGCGATTTTTTTTTGTTGACGACATGATATTATATCAGGTTGAAGACTTAGGGCTTCATTGCATCGATTCATTTGTAATTTGATAGCAGTAGTAGTAGTTGTAATACTAATCGAAGACTCTTCAATCATTTTCTTCTACAACACCCGAAGCACCGAGATTACAGGTAATACCGGCGCGGCGCGCAGCATCCAAGCTGGATGCCGCGAGAAGACGTCAGTAAATCCAAGTGGAGGAGCAACGCTTCGATCGAGAGCCCAATTTCAGTCGCGTCACGCGCGCTTACCTTACCTCTTTTAGCCGTAGGCTGTAAGCCGATTTTCTATTGCGGCCGCGTTTTGCGCGGCGCGCACCGTAAGAAGGGGCCATTAGAGAGACGCGTCCATTCATAATCCATTCATAAATTAGCTCAGCCAAGGGGAGAGGATAATGGCACGGACCAGCCTCGTAAGGATTCCTTCTTGACCCGCGGACCGACGGAGTTGCTCACAGGGCGGATGAGGATGGTCGCGAAACGAGAAGAAGAAGAAGAAGAAGAAGAAGAAGTTAAAGGAGGACGAAGAGGATACTGACGCGATCGGTTACGATCCGCCGCGATTCCGCTCGCCCGCTCTCGGGCGGATCGTCGCGCCGCGATGGAATTTATGCGTTTAGGCGTCGGCTGAATGCTGATGCATACGGCCTCGTATAATGTTGCTATCGCGCGGCCAACGGCATAATGGCTCTCGTCCGAGAATGACGGCGTATACGACGCGCGATGGAGCGGGCTATCGGTAATTATTTATCTGCCGATCCTTGAATGACCGTAGCACGTAGGAACGTGCTCGTCGACGTTCTATCGAGGTTCTATATAGGTATCTGCGCGATCTCATCTCTCCTCTTTCCCATGATCTTACGTCTGTTTCTTAATCCGCTCTGACATCGCTGACGAGAGAGCCCTATATGGCGTTATCTATCGTGCGACATTTTACGATGTCATATATATATATATAGGTAATGCGTGAATGACGCGTGGATATATTTATACGTATATATGTATTTGCGCAATGTTAAGAATGCGCTTTATGTACAAAGATATATACGTTTAAACTTTTAAATCTTTAATCTTTAGTATAAAATGCATGTTTAGTCTGTTATCAAATATTCCATCGTGTTATAATGATAGTGGCATATGCAATGATAATTATGTACTTTAAATATATATAGATACATTACATCTTTATTCATACATAATTAGGATAGGTTATCTAACTAGGATTTTATGGTGTTATTAAAAACTTGTAGATGTGAATGCCATAATATTTACAAGCGTCTAAGCCATTTCATTCTTTGCCAAGCAGACATCATAATCTAAATTCCTTGTAGTGGAATCTCACTTTAAAGAGTAAAAATTGTGCCAGTATTGAAAAAGATTGATTCAATTTTCAATCTTTAAGAGTAAGATTATTCTTTAGAGTGAGATTCGCTGTAAAAGTTTTAGAGAATACAATATTTTAAATTAAAGCAGACATCATAATCTAAATTCCTTGGAGTGGAATCTCACTTTAAAGAGTAAAAATTGTGCCAGTCTTGAAAAAGAGTGGTTCAATTTTCAATCTTTAAGAGTAAGATTTCATTCTTTAAAGTGAGATTCGCTGTAAAAGTTTTAGAGAATACAATATTTTAAATTAAATATGTCCTAAAAACGCTAGAGATATACCTGTCTCTTCGCATAAAAGATGCGTTACGCAATATTATAGGTAATTACAACTGATAGCGCGATAGTCAACGCTAATTCAGTTTTCAATCTCTCTTTAAGAGTAAGATTTCATTCTTTAGAGTGAGATTCGCTGTAAAAGTTTTAGAGAATACAATATTTTAAATTAATTATGTCCTATAAAAACGCTAGAGATATACCTGTCTCTCCGCATAAAAGATGCGTTACGCAATATTATAGGTAATTACAACTGATAGCGCGATAGTCAACGCTGTAATTCGTCCCGATAACACCACGGCCGTGATCGCGTGCACGGACAAGATTATAAGCAATTAGTCAGCTACCATGGCCGATTCTAAATTATTGTTCTTCGAGACGCTCGAGATATCTCGATCTTCTCTTCTCTGCCTCTTATTTCTGCGCGTCCCTTTAATCGCGCTGCAGCTTTATGCGTTGTGCAGAAGATCAGGGGATTTTACGACGATCGCAAACGCGCAACGAGCACTACGTAAATAAATACATACATCCACGTGCAACGCCGCAGCGCCGGCGTTGTGTCGTTAAAATCGTTGCGACATCGCGGTGAGAGAAGACCACGTGGCGTGCCACGTAAATTAACCGTAAATAGATCTCGTATACGCGATACAATCTATCGTCCTCGTAAGATCAATCTTTTTACCGATCGCCCTTTCGTTCCTTCGCGATTTGTTCATTTTTATCGTCAATATTTATCGCATACCTATACTTCCCCTCCACTTCGCATTCACGCTTTCGTCAGAATTAACGTGATGACGTTCGGCGATACTGTTGCGAGTTACACTCTGTTGCGTGACCTAACGGAGGTCCGCCCTGTAATTTCATTTGTCGAGATTCTATCGCGGAATTTATATGGTCGACTGGTGGAAATATGTCGTGGAAACCGATAAAGCAGCCGCGCATAATGCAAACGTTATTATGCGTCTCTCGAGCTTCCACGTTCGGCGAGCCGTTAAATCAGCTCGCACGCGAAGAAATGATAATTCCTTTATTCATTTTGTAGAACTAACTGCTCGATTTCTCGACAGTTATCAAGAATTTAGTTATTAGAACCAATAAATCTCTCTCTGCCTTTTTCACGCGGATCTGACAGGTTGATGCATTATTAAACGATAAATAATTAATGCAGTAAAACAGGTGGACATGTCCAGTTCTAACTCAACTGATTCTAAACCTCTCAATAATTTTGTGATTTTTATAATCCTTCTGATTCAAATAAAAATTTGTATCATGTATGTTAATAGCGTGTATTATTTATAATGTACGTCTCTTCATGTATCATGTACATATTAAATCCGGCAAGTCTCGATCGCACTTCTGCAACTTTCTTACATGGATTATACCAAGAATTATACCGAATGCGAGTCACGTAAGTGCGACCGAAAAACAGACAAAGAATCCATGATGATGCATCGGTATCAGAGCGACGCAGCGAGGAATTCTGATACATACTATTGATACGTCGGTTCGGCGTTCTCGATCCTGCAGATAAAATGCGTACAAAGAAGTCTACTATTTAAAACGCGTCTGTCCGCCGAAAGAATTTTGTGTTCATCACGCCGACTGAGATGCTGCTACTATAAAGATTGAAATCGCAACTGCAAGAAATTTTGCCGAGCATCGCATGTAAACGTATATATTAAAGTTGAATGAATTTAATGAATTTGAGTATGAATAATGAGTATTAAAGTATTCTGGTAACTTTAATAACTACTTTTTAGAGGGATTTAATAAAATTAATTAAAAGCATTGAGCAAAAATATGATTTTGTTGTTTACGATATTATACGATTCTAGACAATATTTTGCAATTCAATTTCGTTTAAAATTGTGCCGACGAACGGAACTTCGGAACTGTGCATTGTTGGCTATCAATTGGTACAGTAGGTAGGTTGATATCGCACTAACGGTACTAAGGAGAGTCGAGACTGAGTAAATACTCATGTAGCGATACTCATGACAAGGACGAGCCATGTCGCAACAGGAAGCAACTGACGCGGTTCGACTGGTCATGATGACCGATGAGCATCTGAAAGATACTGTTCGATAGAGACTAATTTTATGTAGCAATATTTCATTCTTCTGCCAAAAGATATTTTTTGTCCAGTAAACATTCATCATTATTATCATTATTAATAAGATAAAAGTGCGGGTCCCACACAATAAATATAAAATTGAATATATAAGATAACGAAGACAAACTTGGAAAATTTGTTGATAACAAAATGAAATAAATATGCATGATATAAATAAATTAAAAAAAATTAATATGCATAATGTAAGTGAATAAAAAAAAAATTGAGCTTATTAAACATGAATAAAATGAAAAAGAAAAGTAATGCCAAACCAGTAGAATCTGCATATAGTAACGAAGCGTGTTCACAGATCTTTTAATGACGCAACGATAACGATTACGATGACAGGTTTATACCAAGTGATAACGCGTTTTGCATCTTGATATCATTACATCGTATCATTAATGTAATGTTTCTAATCTCGTCGAATATAAATTCGGGAAAGTTCGTTGTAGACAGTATACAGATAGTTGAGTTACTAAGTGAGATAAATATAAAAAAATTCCCTGCATATAACTCGAAGTAGTTTCGATATCTTAATGATTTTCTAATCTAATGAGCATTTATGCACACATACACGTCCTAACATTCACGCACGCGCAAGCGAGAAATTGTTATTCTTAAAAATACATACATTTTCAATAATTAGACGTTTTAAATAATATACTCCTGGAAAAATTCAAATGTGCGTGCAGAATTTTTCTGCATTATAAGTTTTTCATGTAATTTATGAAATTTATACAGATGGAAGAGAATTGTCGGGCAATGATCATCGCAATGTTTACATCTTCCAAAATGAATGTAAGCAAACGGAGGAATGACAAAAATCGTAGCGGCGTTCCCGTCGAATATCGAGAGGCTGAGAACACTAAGTGCATTTAATCCCGACCACAGTGCGACAAAAAAGGGTCATCGGCTCATCGCCGAACCGGCGGCGTGCGCATCCGAGTCACGAGAAGAAGCACGAAGGGAAGAAGCCGGCGGGCAGCCGCGGAAGAAGAGGAGAAGGAGAAGAGGAAGATGATGATGAAAAGGATAAGAAGAGAAGAAGGAAGAGAGCCTCGGCGCGTCGATTCCCTCGTGGCAATGCGGGTGCCGATTACGGGCGGCGGGCTTGAATCGCGACGCGACGCGGCTTTATGCGTCTTGATAGCTAGCTGCACCAGGAGGCGGCGCCGCTACGTGCAACGGCGAGAGCCTACCTACCGGACGAGAAGTCGGGGACCCATTGGCCACCGCAATGACCAATCATCATTTGACATTCTTTCACCTTGCTTCGTGCTTGTGTGCGCTAAACCGTCGCGCTGGGCAACACGGAGCCGTCCGCACGTATGCGTGCACGCACACGTGCGGCGCGTGCACGCACGTGATGTCGCGGGTCGATACATCGAACGCGCCTGTTACCACTACTACCACCGTGACCACCACTACCCAGGGATGCAGGCGATCGAGAGCACGTCTGACACCCGGCTCCCCAAGCACCGTGGAATATATGCAGCGTCGTACTTAGCGTGCATCGGTAGCCGGCCGAGTACAGGTTTATTAGGAAAAATTCGAGTCACTTCGAATTTCAAGTCGCGTCTTGATATATGGCACATACGTCCCATGTACGTCGATGTGCCCGACTGATTTCAACGTCGCGTGGAACGATGCTATTTATGAAACTGATTTGCAACGTAGATACACGCGAAGTAATAACTTCGAAAAAATGGTGTACACCGGTAGCACGATGCTTCTCGACGAGTGATATGTGTTTCGCGCTTGCTTGTCAACTATTAAATTAATCACTTAAATACGAAGTTGGATTGATTCTAACTTAATGCGCCCGAAGCGTACGGGCATAGATGTTTCCGGCATTGATGTCTCCGGCAATGCTGTCTCCGGCGTTGATGTCTCTAAAGCGCTGTCGAAGTCATCGGTTTTGAATTTACTGACAAGATATGCACGACAGAATTCTGAAATATTAAATGTAGTCAGATAATATAATATATAATGAATTGATTATAAGTCTTAAATTATATTAACTTAGATTATTAAGATTATAACACGAACGATATTCACAGTTTATTCATGCAACGTCTATGCATTTACAATTGTAAACTTGATAATGAATTCAATGAATGGGACTTTCCTCATAGATTCTCCACGCAGATTTCTCATAACACAGTGTGTTGTGCTACGGGTGTGCCCCTTTCCATTTCGTGAACCAAACGAGAGCGCCTTTCGCCAATGCACTGCACACGACTGCAGGAATGCATGGCCAATCTCTTTACCAATTTTCGATCCTTGGGTCTCGATTACGGAATTTCATTGACTGCTTCGGTTAGAAATCGTCTCCTGACCTCCAAACTGCTGAACTTCACTTGAAGACAACTCGATTGGCTTATTGGAAATAATTTCAGCAATTTGCAGAATTTTTAGTCGCCTGATTTATGCGCACGAAGAAAGTAACTCTTCGGCGAGATGAGATATGTACCAGTTATCTAATAAATATTATGAGATATTTACTAAATATAGAAAATATATTGTGATATAAATTTACATCATACGAAACCTTACAATAAATTGTTCAAAGTTCATTACATTATTCCAAAATTATTATTAAATATTCCTTTTATGTATTTTTCTATGATCGATATTATTGAAAAAATCAGACGAAAGATTTAAGAATTAATTAAACGATTAAAAAATGATGAAGGGGGAGCTGATATTCCAGTATATTGCGAATACAGACGCAGCTTGTTTACTTCCTCAAAGGGCCATTTCAGCAGTCAAGATAATATTTGTGGTCACGAAGTCTCGTGCATCGCGATATATATATATACATCAATTTGCCGTTTCAGAATTGAAATCAAGATCGCCATGAAAGTCTTCTGTAAGTACTTGGTAGCGGGATATTTATTGGATAAGAACGTAACCACTATAAAATATATATATGCAAAATGTATAAATCTTTTATTTAATTTTGAATAATATCAGTTCCATCTACTTCTGTTAGAAATCTTTCGTTAATAAAATATGTATACTTATACCGATCATTAATTGGTTGCGTGATAATCGCGATTCGCATCACTATTTACGATCTCGAATCCAGTTGCTTCATGACATATACGTACGCATTACTGATGCGTTGTCACCGGACTTAGGACATCAGGGACACGCCAAGGGGTTGTTGACTCGGCGTGCTCGGAAAAACGCCGACTTAGGTATTCGACGTGTCAGCTGCGACCGATTCCGCGGTAGCACACGCTGGACCAGTTCAGCGAATTGAACAGCTCCACTTGCCATATCCCGTCACATCCTGCAGGCATTTCCCTGCCTATTACGGCCACGACGGATCACGGCCTAGGGCAAAGAACTGTTCAATGAAATTCTTCACCGCGAAAACCCGCCTCTCGGACTCGTGCATCTCGCCCGTTCCGGGAAACAGACCGCGGAATTCAATTCAGTCGCCATTGCGGCTCGAAAATCGCTCACATCATCTCCGAATACCTAATATCGAAGTCGATGAGAAAACGTTTAGTTGTGGTACTTGCACGTTAAATTCTATAGTTATAGAATTAAACGTATAAAAACTTTTTATTTAAAAAAAATGCAATAAAGATTTCCATATTAAAAAAAATATTATTACTTTCAAAACGTGTATATAATAAGCAATGTTCCCTATTTTATTTCTCTACTACTTTATTAAATTTCTCCATGCATTTTTTATCAATTATATAATAATAACATATATGAAATGTACTTAGAAAATTTATATATAGAGAGAGATACGATAATTTAAATATTTTCTACTTTAGTATTAAACCTGTCATTAATGATATTCATCTTACTTATTAATGTATTCGAAAGATAAGATTACGTGTGATACATGATATCCAAATATATAACATTTTCTTACGTTTATCTGACGCGTAAAATGTTAAGCGATTTTCAGAGCGTAGCACGAAAAGAATTTTGATATATCAACAGGATATCAACCAGTTATGCATGACAAAAACGATATACCCGCGCGAACATACGACCTCGAACCTTGGTATATCTCTCTCTAATCGCAAGGAAAGTGGAATATACCGTAAAATGTATATCAGAATGAAACTATAAATGCGTCGTAATACGCATGGTGCCTATAGACGCGGTTAAACTATGCGTCACGGTTCACCGCAGAAACAACAATTATGTGAAAAATGATTATTGCACGGCGTGAAGGTCGTTGCGGAGCAACAAGAGTCGCTTATTCGAGTGATCATACGCTGCAGAGATATTTCCCTGGCCTATCTTACCGGCTTCTAATATTTTATGGCTTATGGAAGTTAACATGCCGATTAAATGCAAATTCGTTGCAAGCGATTAAATCGCAAACACCGAAGAGGCAGCGTCGCGGAAAGATCGTAAACAGCCTGACATACCATCACTGAATATCAAAATGTCGCGCTTGGATCGGTACAAAAAAGAAAATCGATTGAATCGTTGATTTGTCGCACCTTGAATACCTATAAAAGAGATTAGCGCAAAATGATGAATGTTGTCGCTGTAATAATCCGACATACAGTAGTGCGCGATGGGAATAATAAGAAGTTCAATTGCATTGAATAACGAGGAATTAGGTGACATAATGATTTACTAAGAAACAGCTGTCAAAGAACAGGCATGACATAACAGACTCTAACGAGCCGGAACTTGTTACTTTCCTTAGAAAAGTTAGCCGTTATATCACACGCATCGTACGTTAACGGTGAATGGTGATATGGCGAGAATACTTTTTAATTTAAATATAATTAAATAGTTTTTATATACTCTATAAAAGAAAAAAAAAGTGAAAGAGAAAGGAATATTGCTATATATTCGCCATATATATATTTTATGTATCAAGACACTAAATGACCCTTCAGCATGCTTCGTTCTTTCCAGGATACCAATTCCTAGATCTAATCAACCGTTACTTCTCCTAAGCCTAAAATCACATCCATCGCACGATATAGCCTAGTGTGAGGAGGCGCCGCATTGGCGTGGACCCTCTACTACTTCGCGTCATCCTAACGATTCCCTTCATCTCCAAACCTGCGTTGGTTACCGGGTCATATGACCATCCCTAAGTGGCTACGCGACCGGTGCATTAGTTACGGCTAAATTGGTAATGACGTTTTCATTCTAATAAATGATGTGCATGGAGACGTAAGCGCGAGAAAGATCGGTGAAGGAAGAAAGGACCGGAGTGCTCGAAGAGAAGAAAAACGAAAAGAGATAGAGCGAGGAGTCGGTCGTTGTCCAGACGATGATGCACCCTCGTCCTTTCTCTACCGCTCCATTCTCTGCTTAACGTTTCTCTCACTCACACGCACACACACACACACACATACATAGATTAACATCGTGATGATCCTTTTGCGCTAAACCGTCTCCTCCTCCCGGGTGGAGGATTTTCTCATCGTATGGAGGACTCGTCAGTTTCTTCGAGAGAGGCGCCCTTGGCCCTCTCCGGACCTCGGCCGGTATCTCTGCGGCCCTTACACACACACACACACACACACGTGTGTGTGTTTGTGTATGTACGCGTGTGTTGCGTACGTGCGTGTGCAAGAGGGCACACGCGTTCTCCACTTCCTTTCGCCGCGTCTCTCGTTCGTACATTCGGTCCCGAAGAGTCGAAGGAAGGCCAACAGCGGCAAGAGAAGAAGACAGGGCGTGGCCGGATCTCCCGCACTGCGAAGCACGTTTATTTGGTCGAGAAATATCTTCTGCGTTCCCTTCGTCGCCACTCATATCATCTCTCTTTCTCTTTTTCCCTTTTAGCAAATTAACATATTTAGGAGCAACGATTAAAACTGTTTTTCTTCTTTTCTCTTTCAAATCTTATGACGTACGCTTATAACCAAGGCAGTATTTTGACGATATATTAATAATATTGTTATCTTGAATAATTATGTGTGAATTTTCAATTAAAAAAAGTAAACATAATTTATATGGAACTGAAAACTGACTTTTATATCTTTAATCTCTTTAGATCTCAGGCACGCATGCTTCATGCGTCTGTATCGTCATCCAATCTTGCCTTTTGTAACTTACATCCAACTTCTAATGGACCCCTGTGCATAGACCTTTTCCTCGTTCTCTTTCCGCGCTTTCCAGTCGATGTATGACGACGGCTAGAACGTGCACGTGTGTCGGGTTGCATCGAAAGGCGCGTCACGCATTTCGAGTCGTCTGTCCAACGTCGTTTTTCGTAGCGTGGAAGAGAACGTGGACAGAGCGCAATGAGAACGGCTCGTAACGAAGGAACGAAAATAGCAAAGAGGGATAGAGAGAAATGGAAGCAAGAAGGAAGATGGAATACCAGCGCGAGGAGGAATAAAAACAGCCCTCTTCTGCCTCTTATCTTGCTCTCTTTTTCGTTTCGTTCCCTCCTTTCCATCTTGGCAGAGTCACGTTCTCGGATTTTGTGTCGAAAAAGAAGAGACGAGATGGAGTGGAGGAGATTCAGGAAATTTACGCCTGGATGATTATCGCTCGATCGATTCGAGGATCGATAGACATCCGTCCGACTAGATAACTGCTAGCGGATTTAATTACGAACGGAATATTTAATCGGTTTATTTTAGCTCCTAGCCGTGAACGATCTTCAGCTTATGACAGAAATATTATGTTGTTACTTAGGAAATACTTAGAATTAACTTATAGAAGTATATTGATTTTTTAATACAACCGTTTCTTTACTCCTTCCTTTCTATAAAAAAAAAACAGTATTATTTTGATTGCAAAATTTGCTCTGTATATTTTTAAACATGATTGTGAAATTGATATTCGCATTTTATAATTTTTTCCCACAACGCTAATTAATTTTTTGTATATTATACTTCGTACAGCGAGCAATGGAGTTTTTTGATCGTTTGCGTATTAGATAAATTAATAGCATGAATAATTTTATTTTATTTTATTATTTTAAGCTAATGAGATAAGCACGTAAATTACTACTCAATATTCATACAAAAATAATCAGTATGTTTTACGTGAGAATTCCATGAATAAAATATTTTCTCAGCCTGATACAAAGTTATATCTTCGTATTTATCTGTGACTAGTTTTCTATGACTTATACTATTCGTACAGTACACGATTATATATTCGAAAAAGGAAATAAGTGTGATAATTGTTTCCGACACACACAGAAAATGCACATTAATTCTCACTATCGAGCAAATATCAGGGCACATTGCGAACGATTTACACGACCAATTCCAAAAGTGACCTCGATTCCGAGTGGCATATCGCGTATCGGATCTCTTTTCAAGGCCGTTCTACCAAATGAGACCCGGAATCGAACACCGTACACTTCAAACGAGGTTCTCGATCGTACACGAGATTTCGCCTTCTCTCTTGATTCTTCTCGCAATATCTGTCACCGAATTTTATAGTTAAATATATTTGTCCTTCGCACGCGCGGTTTTCGAATTTTGATGTGTTTTCGCTTTCTTCGTTAATGATGATAATTTATAAACAGACTCCGTTAATTAAATAGCCTACACGATTCCAATCCCGATTGGAACAAAATTGCAAAGTTTATTAAATATTTCCACTGAATTAATATTTAATTTAACAAGAAATTTGTCTGTTATTTTTACACGTTAGATTTATTGATCTTTTATTCTTCAAGCATTTCTTACACCGATTCCACGAAATTCGACACAGTTTGTTAAAATTCATAAATATGGAAATAACGATCAGTACGCGAATGGTCGAGCTAATAATAATGGTCGTAACGAAAGCTCTTTATAACCGCGTATAATTTGCTCGGAGAGAGAATCCTGCGGCGCCGATCCAGTCCTAATATTGTAACCGCGAATTACTGGAAATGCCTTATTTTGCGAATGTCACAGACGGCGATAAAGAGGAAAGAAAAGAACGAGACTGTCATGAGTTCTCTTTTAGTGCACAGACAAGTCAGAGGCCTCTCATTACAGATTCCGCGCGGAGTATTTGATTACCGGCGACGATAACAAATTTCAGTAATGCGCGTTGAGAACGAGGAGATAATTAATATCATCGAACGCGTCTCGCGTATAAAATTCCTTCCGCCAAGGTGGATGTCTACGTATTTGGTGGAGGAGGAGGGAGAGGGGGAGAGGAAACATGCCCGATGCGAACGTACGGAAGATGTAATCCAACGTGACACTGAAGCGGAAAGTAACATCCCGAGGCAATGTAACTCGACGATGTACGACGTGATGAACGAGCGCTCGCCGTGAATCATTTTATGAGTTTTATAATATTGCCCAGGTTTATATAGCCTGTCTCAGAAGTCGCGCACTTTCTCCAAGCCAATATAAGAAGAATGATGGTTGTTACAGATGAGTCAAAATTCTTGAAGTAAATGCGAAGGGGAACGAAATACGTAATTTGCAAAAAATGTAAAGCTTGAATAATTTTAAGTACACGTAATTTTGAAGTCAATAGGATGATCAACCGATAACATAAAATAGAACTTTTTAGTTCGTGTGTCGCAAAAGATCTTCAAGTGTGCCGCGAAAATTTTAGAGAAGTTAAGAGAAGCGACAGAATTTAAAAAATAAATAAAATCGTAACAATTATATTGCGTTTATTCTCATTTTGATCAAAGCCATCATTGCAATAAAATCACTTTTAAAATAATAAAATAAAAACTTTAGAAGTTTGATATTTACTTTTGAATATTATGGTATCCGATAAAAGACTTAAGTCCTAAACACAATGCGAAGGCAACAGCGATGGCAATAGCGATAGCGATAGGAACAGAGGAATCTAACATACGGGAATGCATACGTCAATGCATATATTCCTATGTGCATTGACATATGCATTCCCGTATGTTGCACTGACAGAAAAATGTTTTGTATTTGTAACTATAATTATATATTACTCTAATTATGATTATTACTGCTATAATAATAATAATAGTAACTATATATATAGTTGGCAATCTAAAATGACTATATATAATTATAGTTATTATAACCATAAAATAGTTAAAATTACCATAAAAATGATTCAAGTGACTATAATTTTATTATCATATTTTTTATGGTTGTTCCAAAATATAACTATAAAATTATAGTCACTTGAATCATTTTTATGATAATTTCAACTATTTTATGGTTATAATAACTATAATTCTATAGTCATTTTAGGTTGCCAACTATATACATTTGTAGAACTATATACATAGTTACTGTTATTATTATTATAGCAGTAATAATCATAATTACAGTAATATATAATTATAGTTACAAATATAAAAGATTTTTCTCTCAGTGTGGATTCCTCTGTTCCTATCGCTATCGCCATTGCTATCGCTATTTCTATCGCTATCGCCATTGCTATCGCTATTTCTATCGCTATCGCTGTGCCTTCGCATTGTGTTTAGGCCTTTATGCTGAGTGCTGGAGTGTCCTGTTTTACCATTAATTTTTAAAGACTTTTTTCTCTTAATTGTGTGTTTATGGATTGAAAAGTCCTTCTACACGATTACAGTATCGACAACAACACGGGCTGCTAGCTACAATTTAATACGAAAAATGAAAGAAAATTAAAAATTGTAGTTTTGTCACCGGCTCCTGCAGTCAACAATATGTGCTACATGTAAGAGTTTCAGATTTTACCCGTTTAAAATAAGTAGCCAGCAGCCTTCAGAAAACCTCGAAGAACAATCCTCTGCTTTTAGAAACGAGGTAGAGTCTTTGGTATAAGAGAAAAGAGTCGCCAAAAATTTCGTTCGTATACTACGAATAACATTGACGTGAAGCCATGAAACCGAGCAGTACTTTAGTTGATCTCTTTCTAAGAGATGGCGTTGCAATATGTTAGATAAGGACAGATGAATGCGTTTGAGCGAGACGCAACGATATATAATAAATATAAGAAATGAATGAAAGATGTCACTATTATCGAATTTGGAATTTAAAAAAGTCTGTACTATCGACCTTGATTAAGTTCGACCGTCACTCCAGCATCCCCTTAATATGCGAATTGTAAAAGGTTGAAAAACGCTGACATAAAGTATCGTTGTTAATTGTCATCGGGCTCGGAGACACACTTCTGCAATGCAATGTAGCGGTTTACCGTAAAATCGTATACGGATCGCCGCTAGAAATTCCAGATACGCGGTTTCACCAAGGAGCGGCCACCATTGGGAAGGGTTAAAGCGAGAAGGAAGGCGGAGAGGAATCGGGTATGGAAGGCCGCGAAAACGATGTCAGCACGACGAAACGCAGCGCAGACAAACGGGGGCGGGCGGGGGCCGAGAAAGAGTTTAAGCCGATTCGATTTTCTCCTTGGCCTCTGGATCACGATCGTTTCCAGCGGAGCGCCCGGGAGAGCAGCCGCGCCGGTAGCCAGAGGGCAGGAGCAAAAAAATTCAAAGCCGACGCCACTCATGCCGGCGAACGGATTTTTATATCGAGCACATACGGAGCCGCATGACGTGCGTACGATAATGCATGCGCGTGCATGTGTGTATGTGCTCACCATGACTCGCGCGATGCTACTGCACACGAAAAAGGTTATATGTATTTAGCCTTGTATGGATCAATACTCACAAGTATCTCTACCCTCTGCTGCAACGTTTTTTTTTACGTTATTTGAAAGAAATTATCGAGCTACTAAAATTAAAATATTTTTTAAAAAGAACCATTACGCATGCTTCTTTCCTGCAAATTTTTTAATTGAAATCGGATTAATGTAATTAATTATAAGTTTAGTATTAGAAACTCAAACACTTTTAGATTTTAGTATTTTAATTAAAAATAAAATATTTGAAACTTAAAAAAACTTTTAAGAAAATCTTACTTAAAAAGTCTATATTCTAATATAATCTTTTTTCTTAGACGGCCACAATTATTTGTAAGAAATATTTTTTAGGAGCGAGATTTTTTAATTCATAAAAGACATTAAAATAATATTTATCGACAAAGTATCAAATTTACTAGCACAGATATTATCTAACTAAGAAAGATATTTCTATCGGTACTCAGTGTTATGTAAACTGAAATTTAGACTATACGATGCGATAACGCTCGCCGTGTCTAGATAATTTGCAAATTAATATGAGAATATTTATACTTGCCACAGATGGCAAGGTTCATGCTTGATATCGACTAAAAAACATTTTCAACTATCAATGTGTACCAGATTGTGCGCTTGTAAGGTGAAGAAAGCGGGTGCACGTTTCAAAGACAGACTTCTCCTTCCTCGAAGTGAGGGAGCGCGAAGGTATACTTCGTTCAGGAGTGTTGCACGTATCGCATCAGATTTCACGTGGAGTCTGTGGTTCCTTGGGAATGGATACTGGCACGGTTATGGATTACGATTGCGGCAGTTTACAGCCACGGCTGAGATACTGCGGGTATACATAAAACAAGTACATAATACACGTGAAACCTTTCGATTCACCGATTAAACCTTAAAAAGTATAACTTGAAACGAAATCTGGAAGTTATCATGGAATAAGTCGAAATGGATTCCAATTGGAATTATACAATCATTATCTAGATTTTTATTGTTCTTTTTTAGAGAAAAACAGAATAATTCCGATCAGAATCCATTTTAACTAATTCCATGATAGATACTCTGAGAGGATTATTATGGAAGATAAGTGGTTAAAAATCATAATCAAGAAATATGAAAAGTATAATATTAATTAAGAAAGTATGCATAATTATAAAATAGGACATTAGAATAAACGTTTGTGAAAAAAAGGAAAAATAAATTTTAGACGAAGATTATATCAGGCATTTAAATTATATAAATATTTTGTTTTTAATGTATATACATATATAGAAAATTCATATTTTGTAAAAATATTTAACTGCATAAATGTGTTATTCTATGCAAACAGATATATTAATAGACATAATTACTTAGTTCACATCGAAAATTAAATTTATATTCCTGAGTTAGAATTATGAAATGTTCTTATATATTCTATACACATTATTTAGCTTTATTTTACTCCTACGAATGCATTAAAGAAAGGAAATATTCAGGCAAAGTACAATTATTTCGAATGTAATGATAATAAGATTGTATATTGATTCAATTATTAGTGACGGACGATTTATGTACCATTGACTTTAACGATTGATAATATCTACTTATTATAAAATTGCCAATAAAAAATAATGAAATGAAAGAAGTTTTCATAATAAAAATAAATATTTAAATGCATAACAGAGAATTTGTGTACACCCACATATATACATCAAATTAGTAATAAGAGTGCTAAGATTCCTGCTTTATCAGCAGTCGTTAATAGTTAAGTTTTTGTAAGCCGCGTTGGTTTGTAAATTACATTGTTTTATATTATTCGGCTTTATATTCTCCTCTTTGGCTCTATGTTATTTTATAATAATAGAAATTGCCAAAATTTAAACTAATTATCAAGCATAATTTCTATATTACCAACGGTATGCAAATATACATATAATACTATCAACAGTAAGTCAACATAAGAAAATGGCATATAGAAAATTTTAAGACGTAAGACATAAGCAATAAAAAATAATTAGTAAGGAAATTAACATGTTGGATTTACTGTAGTGTTTACGTTATGTTTGCGTCGGTAATGATACGAAATACAGAGGAAGATGTCAAAATTATAATAAATTTATTTGTAAGAATTATACAAAAAATACAATTATTTCACGTACCAAGTGTAAAGAAGACTAATAACAATAGAATTCCCTCCTTTGATAATGGCTCTTTATCAACTTTGCGGCCTTAAATTTTTCTAAGGCCTTCGATACAGTTATAAATGTTGATGGTCATAACGCATTATTATAGCTTAAGTAATTTCTCTCTCTCGCTCCTTCCTTTCTTATACAACCGATTTCAGTAGGTTCTTGTTCAAAACCGTTCTCCTAGTTTCTATTGTATTCTATTCTATTGTTTAAAATTTTATCAGGGGTTCCTCAAGATTCTATCTTTAGTACTTTGTTATTTAATCTTTTTATTGTACACTGAGAAAAAAATGCTGTTGATTCAATTAAAGTCTATATTACGGGCTGTTACTAACATAAGTGATTAATTCATGTATATTTTTATTGACATAAAGGCCTTGATTATTGAAATAATAATTTATGCCTTTATGTCGATAAAAATATACATGAATTAATCACTTATGTTAGTAACAGCCCGTAATATAGACTTTAATTGAATCAACAGCATTTTTTTCTCAGTGTAGATTTTTCCTTTCTGGCAGTTATTTCCATGATTTTGAAACAAATTGCTGAATGATCTGTGTGTGTTGTGTGTGTGTGTAGCAAATAAACTACATCTAAATCCCTCAAAATCTGCGCTTTTGATTACGGAATTTTACTTTCTTATCTTTTTTTTATATTAGCTTAATACCGATGACATCTGAGTTTTATCAAACAATAAATATCGCGAAAATATTTAACCAAAAGGAGTTTCATTGTAATGTTTTGAAAGATTGTTTGGAAAGACCTACAATAATATTGAATAAAAAAATAAGAATTTCCATAAAAATGTTTAAAGTTGACTTTGACAACTTCTTCATAGCTGCGCTCGAGGTCAAATCGCCAAATCGCTTTTGATGCTCTTTGTTGAAACTGTAATGTTTGTAATATATTTTTCACAAATGTTTCGTTTTCAAGATATTTTACTTATTTTGCAGAAAGAGGATAGGAAAATTTATTTATAGAAATGTTGACCGTTAGACAGAGACTACTATAATAGAACAAGTTTGAAGACTTATTTTCACTTCATGTGCCTTTTATGACTATTTACTGATTATCAGAAAGGAAAGGATATAAGAACATATAACTTTTATCTATTGTATTTTTATAAGTATTTTAAAGCGATCTTATTATTTTGTTTTCAGATCATATCAGAGTTTCCTTTTTCTTACTTATGGAAGTTTTACGTAGTACGGAAGATTCGGAGCTTACTTCCATACTATCGAGTTGGCTAAGACACTCTTCCCGGAAAGTCGTCCCAGGTCCGAACCCTGGCTGAGGTAATATTTTTTGCAATAAGTTCTTTACAGTTTAATTTAGGGGGAGATTATTAGCGTTTCAGATTGATTGTGCTGAAAGTCAGAAAAATATTCGACGCGCAGTCATATCTGAAATAAATTGATTTAATAAAAGAATATATATATATTATATATATTATATTATATATTTTTCAAAGTATATATCACTTTAATTGTTCGGACTTGCATTTTATTTTAAATATATGTCTCGATAAAAATAACCAGTGACAATTAATACTTTCGAACATTTAAACAGATTATTATTAAAAATAAAATTTTTTATCGTAAAACATAATTAACATAATCAAATAATTAGATGATTTAGAAAATGAGATCATTTTGAATAATTTTAAATAATGAATTGCACGGAGAACGTGTACGCGTAAGATTGTGATTGCATCCGTAATGTACACATGTATCTCAGAAAAAAGACTTTTCTGAAAACTTATAAATAAATTTCTAAATAAATGTTTTAATTATTTTTATTGTAGGTTTTCCAAACTAAAAATAGAGTCTACAGCGATTGAGAAGCTTAGAGGTCTAGAGAGAAGCTTAAAACGCTCGTAGAAAAGATAGAGAGAGAGAAGAAACTTTATTCGACACAGATATGAACCAACAAGGAAATAAGGTAATATTTTTTTGTAATATATATACATATAAATTATTTATAAATTTTAATATATTTATCAGCATTATTAAGATCTTTCTAAGATGCCTATCGTCAAATTATTAAATTACTAAGCAATTTGTGATAGGTAGGCCTGTTCTTTTTAGTTGAACTTCTTGTACGTTTCATCTTTTCTCGTTTTCTTTTCAACGTAGAAAGAAAAGAAAGAGAGATGCCATGCAAGAATTTTAGTTAAAAAGAACCTACTACTACGGTAATTCTCGGTGTAGCGTTTCAAAAATCTGGCGCGCAGTTTGGCAGAATTTGATACGTATTATATATAAATTTATACCGAATTATTTCAGCACGGTTGTTCCCAACCAGCAAAACGTGATTCCAAAAATGTGGATGATAAAAAGAAGGATGATAAAAAGAAGGATGACAAAAAGCCCAGCAACGATAGACCGTCTAACGTAAGTCCTAGAGATATAAAGTTTAATAATGGCAAATTGGACGTACTAGTGTGCATTACTGCATATTAAACCGTTGTATGTACACTGATTTAATTTAAGTGTAAAAATGAAATGCAAATGTTTCGAATAGTACAGTATACTTATTTTACCTAACAGTACAATAAAGTGTATCGAGTATTTCACGATATTTATCTGATTTTTATATTTATTTATAACATATCTTTACGTTAATTTGCGTACAATGGCTTTAATGTGTACCAGTGCGCACTGAGTGCCACTCAGAAACGCCAATCGAATTCGTTATTACAGTTTCAATATGAAGAAGAAAAATTAATGAGACGGATTTTTTATTATTACAGGACAAACGAAACTTTCCGGGCGGGTTCAAAGACATGAACGACAATTACATGAGACAACATTAATCAAGTATCAAAAAACTTTAATATAAGTCAAGGGCCAATAAGAGTCACGCCAATCAATATATATGTAAACACAATACTTGACAATCAAAAATTAATAAATATACAAAAGTGTTCATCAAAGATTACATGTTTTGGCTATCAATTTGAGCCATCTTCAGATTACTTATCTATCCTACTATTCCCTCTTGTAACATTAATACGAAAATATGTTAACTACATTATAATGTACGACGTGAATTAGATGACAACATTGTAACTCGGCTTGGTGGAATGCTTCAACGAGATTATCCAAAAGACTGGCTAATCAATTGTTCTCATCATGATTCTAAATAACATAATAATCAAAATATATGTCAAAGTTAAAGTTAAAAATTGAAAAAATTAAATATTAAAAATAATTCTGATGAAAAGATATATTGTTCACTCCTTAAGAAGGAATAGAGTTATTCAACTATTAAAAATTGCGAATTTTGTCAATTGTGTAAAAATAATCAAAATTAAATAAAAAAATATAAGTCAGGGAAAATCATTTATCATTTGATTAGTATCAAAAGCCAACGTTCTCAGGTAGATTTTTAAATTATCTTTTAAAGTATATATCAGTGTCAGATAATAGAGCTTTCATTTTATTAATATAACCCAATTTATCCATAGCGATGACTTTTCCTGGTCTGCATGCATTAACAATATTTGTGGATTGTCTTTAACAAATTGTTTGCATTTGTCACGCATTTTGTAGTATATATTTTTGTATGAATTTTTTAACATCTAAATTTTTACTTGTATACGTATCTAATAATTCTTTAATAATAAATAATCTAAACTGTGTTTTAGTTTGCGGCTTTAATCTTTCTTCACGATGCGTTTCTTTAAAAATCTTTAACACATTAATTTTACAAATTATTTAAATTTTAACACTACTAAATCACTTATTAGCGAAACCATAGATTATACATATAAAGTAGATTCATAATTTTTACTAGCAGTATTACGCTGTTTTACTGACAGTTGGTAATAATTGTAAGCTACAT
The DNA here is from genome assembly GCF_001594075.2 of Trachymyrmex cornetzi. Lineage (NCBI taxonomy): Eukaryota > Metazoa > Arthropoda > Insecta > Hymenoptera > Formicidae > Trachymyrmex > Trachymyrmex cornetzi. The sequence continues at coordinate 156,904 of NW_017298564.1, forward strand.
AAATTTGTTCATAAATTATTTTATTTAATTATCATATTTTTATTATTGTTTTGGATTTTTTGGTAGCTCTATATTATTTTAATAATACATTGCATGTGAATTTGCAATATTGTTACGCATGGCATTTTTATATTGTCAATGACATCACGTAAATCAGCTTCTAACAGATTATTTCTAGAAAAGTGGATGGCTTTATACTTCAAAGTTAATAAAAATCAATTTTATATTGTCTGTTAATTATTATACATGAATTGTATATGATTTATTTTTTGAAAAAAAAAACTTTATAAACTTTTCTTGATAATAAAATTCTCACATTTGCAATGTATCTTATACTGTTATGAAATGGTGTAATAAATTTTTTTAATGTCATATATATTTACAATATTTCTTATTTGACATAATATATATTAAAAAACATAATTGTTAAGGTTTTAAAAATGCAACGAATAAAAATAAAAATTTATGGTAGCGTTTCCAATGTTTCTTTTTAACATTTCTCCCAAATAGTTGAATATAATTCAATCAATCATATCATTTCAAGATACATCCAAGTTTAATCGAGAATTTATAAAATTAGATGACACTTACCTGTACACATAGCGCTGGAGGAGTTCACCAATTGCTTTGAAAATAAAAATTGGAAAGTCTTAACATATGCAAGGGTCGGGAGAGATTCATGCACGATCGCAACTGTGCTGATGGTGGATCTGGCATGCCCTTACCTCTCCGCCCACAGATTTTAAGGGAGATTTCCTCGTGAAGAAAGAAGCAGGGGATCGAAGGTTGAGAAAATTGTGCGTTTATTAATGAAGACGACATTCGAGCAATCTCACCACTTAATTTCATCGACGATGCCGACGCGAGGCCTCCAGAAATCGCGTTGAGGTCCTAAATGAACAGCCCTGCTGAGGATAGAAGAGGAGAGAGCGAAAAGTGCGAGTGTCTTCGACGAAGACATTTAACTTCTATATCACAAAATTTCTATATCACAATACTTGTTGCGACTTGCTTGCGAAAATTGCAGCAAAAAAGAAAAAGAAACAAGGATTTATAGTAATTACGATAGTCGCATAATAGCATAGCAGTAATAATAATAATAATAATTACTCTATAACAATATAATATAATAACAATGACAATAATAATAAGATAATATTGCATTCACAAGTCTTAAAAGGATATTTACGCTTATTTATATCATTATCGCTCTATCCTCCTCTCTCTCTCTCTCAATTTACTCGCGCATTCTCACTGCTTATGATCTTCACTGTATCACGTTCGTCTTCTGCATCGATGTCACGCGAGCAGTCGATGCTAGAATTAAAATCGGCTTGAGATCTCCATTAGTAGCGTCATCTTTTCGGTCGTGGTGGACGGGCTGTCCTCGCGTCAAACAAAGAATCGAAGATTAAAAAGATTCACGCATCACCCTCACATTCTCTCTCACGGTTATTCTCGCACGCTTGCATTCGGCACCTATGTAGAACATAGCACATATTTTTCTGTATATTTATATATATATTTTTCTCTCTTTATATTTATATATATATATATATATATTTATATATTTATATTTATAATTAATTTTCTTCGTTCATTATACCTATCTATATATTATCTACAGGGCAGTAGCCAAACGCTGACTGACTGTGTTGTCGCTTGTGTTATCCGCTCGCGACGATACCGACAATTTCGATTTGACTAGAGAGACGCGCGTTTATATATCGTCTCACGCCTCCCGATCACGATGATCCTCGGGAGAGCACACGCGTCCTTTGTTACGTGTAATGTATAATGGTTGACATGTCTACCTGTCGCGACGTAATACCAATCTATGTCGCAAGTGGAGATCGCGCGGGCGCGCCGCGATGCGCTCGAAATTCTATCGCTCTCTTGGTCGTTTTATAACGTGGCGAATATTACGTTATGTCGTCCACCGATACGTTTCAATGAATTCCTGAGAGTATATTGTTTGTGAAGGGGAAAGAAACGAAAGAATAAATATATAATATGAGTCTCTTGAGCTTGCGATACGCCGTCGTGGTCTCGGTGGTCTCGGCCAAGCCAAACGTCGTTCTCTTTCCCGATCGGTTCCACAACGTGAGACGAGATGCTAGCAGTGGCGGCCGAGGTGGCGACAAGTTTACATCTGACATTCATTTCGCGTGACTTGTGCCTGACATAAGTAGGTACGAACGCTGGAGGAGTTTCTTCGGGACATTACTTTATATTAAGCTAGCTATTAATCTTTACGTTTAACATTATTCGCGCGTTCTGTGTGTGTGTGTGTGTGTGTGTGTGTGTGTGAGAGACACTTGCCCATATTTCTTCATAATTTCACTCTGAGACTCTCCAGCATTTACATTACTTACCATTGTCAAACACGGTGCTGTGCACATATATACTGCAGCAGATCTCAGATGTAAACATACTACAGGGAACATTCGTGCGACACTTCTGGACTTGTATTCTGTACATGGCTATCGACAGTTCTCGACGGTATCGTTAATTAATGACTAATCAGAGTCGCGTTTATTTCCTTTTCGCCATTGGCTGTCGCTAATTAACGATACCGTCATAACTGTTGGTAGTCGTGTGAAGAATTACAGTACCCCGATTCCGTAACTCTTGACAACGGTTATCGTTATGTTGTCGTTGCGCAGGTTTTTATCCATATCTGCACAACGATAATACAACGATCCTGACACTGTTAAGAGTTGCAGAATCGGGGCACAGACACTGGAAGCGGAACAAATCTGAAGTGAATCGTTCGAGTCGGAGCGCATCGCGGCCGAGAAGAAATTCTTATTATAGCAAGCGGGCGCCGCGGCGTGAATGATGCTGGCTTTTCAATCGTACTTACAAATGACACTCGAGTGTCTCTTTATTTTATTTTTATTTTATTTTATTTTTTTTTAAATCCTATTCCATACTTATACTTATGAATTAATGTTAAAAGATGCGTCCGCACCGCGACGCCACGTCTCGCCTCGCTTTTCGTCGAGCCGCTTCCGTGAAATTTCTTTCTCTCTCTCTCTCTCT
>NW_017298564.1:160025-168987 GCF_001594075.2 Trachymyrmex cornetzi
CCCCCCCTCTCTCTCTCCTCCCGCGTTCCTCCTCTTTCATTGCTTTCATTAACGATGACAGTTTAATTTCGATGCGACAGCCTCGACTTTTCGCGCGAATTTGAAGGATACACTTGGTATTTTTTTTTCTCGTGTTTAGGCCTTTTTCTTCCACGGTCGCGCGTTTTCGCGTGACGATGACTAGATTCTACACGAGCGTATGCGCTTTGCGTCAGCGTGGGTATGTGTAAGCGTGTCTTTGTACATGTATATATATATATATCTGTACGTGCGCATGTATGTAATCGTGTGTGCATATGCATGGGATGTATGTCGATTGAGTGTTATTCTTCCCTTTGGTGATCGTCAGATTAGTTGGCTTCAGCGCACGTTCGATCTTTGGTGTATTCTCGCTGGCAGTAGCTCAATATCCGCCATGGGGATGACGTACCAGAAGTGGCGAAAACCCCTGTCCATCGGGTAACCCGTAAAAGTGTGACGAAAGCGAACGAATCAAGGTATCCTTAACGATGTTTCTTGATACAGATACTCTCTTTTTCTCTCCCTTTCCCTTTCTCGATACTCTCCTCATTTTCCTGGATATAAGTACGATTTCGCGACTTCGTCCTTCCCCGAGGAGGAAAACTCGCGGACTACTGGTGATTATAGAAAAGTGCGCGCGATAAAAAATGCATTACGATACGTTACCCTGAAGTTACGGGCTGTGTGACGATGTTAACTCGATTCTCCCCCATCCATGGAAGGTAAATGTCGCGGAAACGAGAGAGAAATAGAGAAAGAGAGAGAGAGAGAGAGAGAGAGAGAGAGAGGAGAGAAAAAGAGAAAGAGAGAAGAAGGAAGAGAAAGAGAGCAAACGGTAAGTTCGATCTTGAGCAGATTAAACCTATTTTCACGAAGACATTCTCTTCTTTTGCTACGCGCGTTAATCTTAAAATCACAGGAGACACAATCGCGATAAAATGCGTCCGGGATCAATTGCGTCCTGAGAGAGGGATTAGTATTCATTATTCCGCAAAAGTTCAATTCGCGAGCTTGTAGAGCTTGTTCATCCGCGGGAAAACGCATGTTCGCGGAATTTCGGTTGAATACATGTGACTAGAAATATGTGTGGCGATTATCATCATCTCTTCAACAGCAAACGTGTCAGATAATTATAGTTATGTATTATGTTGTGAGCATCTCGTTTCGTCGAACGTATCAGATTTAAATCAGATAGTCTACCTCTTTCAGTCTGCTTGGCCTCTGGCAAATTGAGTTAGAATCGTTCACGTTTAACATGCGTGAATTTAATTTAAAAAAATATCCAGAATGTGTCTCTAACTTTCGTCGATATTTGCTAAGAAATAGAAGAGGATACTCCGACTATTTTGTAATGGCTTGTGAAAGACATAAGGTATGTGATTCAAATCGAATTCGCTTTTAAGCCGAGAAGAGCGAAAGAGAAAGGGGAAGCTCGCGAGCCCGAGTCGATCTTCTATTCGAGCTTTTGAGTTACAACTACAACGAGGGTAGATTGCGAGGCTCGAAGATCGATGGACACGGGAGGATCGATGGTGTTCGCGTTGGTGCTCGTCATCCCCGTGCGATCGCGTGACCCTTTCTCCTGCTATACGATCCACCGTCCCGCGTGCATGCGCTCTGTACAGAAATCCTGAAAGTGGAACGTTGCGATTTGTGATCTACGCGATCAACCGCGATCGCGATCTCGTCGTACGTTCGGTCCATCATCATCATCATCATCATTATCATCATCATCATCATCGGTGTCGTAATGGCTCGCATGCAATGGCGAGCGCGATTACATGGCCCCGTTGCGCCTTCGCGTGGAAGAGCGAATCACTGAACAAGCCCCCGGCTTCCGTGCGAGCAATCTGACGCGACCAGAAAGCTCGTCGTCCACCCGTGAGGATGGAGATACCCTCCTGCGAGGGATTAGCTTCGTCAGCCATTCGTCCGCTCGGGCGATTCCTCGCCTCGACGGAGGCTTCCCGACCGAGGAGGAGGGTGTTGCGAACCCTTGCCGAACGGTTCGGCCGATCGTGGCTTTGATGAAGATGCTTGATTTTAGAGGTCTTGGTCCGCGCTCTCGACAGTCTCTGGACCATCACGATCACGATTACGTCGCTCCTCGCTTGCTCTTCGTCTTCCCACTGTGCTCCTGCCCGCTGCTCGGGCTAGGCGGGCTGCTGCTAGTCATTCTGGCCACCCTCCGGTAAATCTCGCTGTTGACAAAACGCGGATACGAGTCCCGGTGCATGAGGGTATAGATTTGCAGTTGTGCCTCGTCGAAGGTATGCGGTGTAGGCTCCACCATGTTGCGATTCACAATTTCTCGCACCCGCGAGTCTAAACTCACCTGCAAACATAAACGACGAAGGAAATGGATTAATTAACATTTGTATCAGATATTATCAACTACATGCTATATAAAAATATTCTACGAAACTGCAACTTATTGTATCTTAATTTACAAGTGACTATTTGCATACAATTTACATTCTCTCATTTCCTATAAAATATCTTTTAATTCTACGATGTTTCTTCCTCTTTCTTGTAAAATAATAATAAAATTTACAAATTGCAAAATTTTATTCTTTTAATTAATTACATAAATATAATTTTTCAGGAATAGACCGATCTATGGCCTCGAAAATGAAGCTAACATGTAAGTCTTTTAATCGCATTTTCGCAACAATTTTTCTTTATCACAAAGAATGACGAAGTACCGATATATTCATAGCTATAAACAACAATAAAAAAACTTTCCGAGAATTATAGACCATAATATGTGTACGACATACTTTTAACACGATCTTTTTTATATTATCTCGTAAAACAATCTAGGTGATTGCAATAATGCATAGTCGTGTACCGTACAATTATGCCGTAATGTTCGAATGGCAAAAGAAGGTTCGTGCATTCGCCCCGTTTGGGTGAATAAGTTGTTAAAGAGGTCACTGGGTCACTAGGTCAGTCGGTTAATATAGAAGAAATCAGTCACGCGCATTCGCAGCTTTTCTCAAACAAAACATTATATTGCAAAAGTCTCCCTTCACGTCAAACTGCATTTAATTTTACCGTCGCGTTTTTCTAATTCTTGCGCGTTCGTACACTCGACTTTCTGCATCCGATAAAAAAATGGCGTAATTAGATAATACATCCAATAACATTATCGATTCTATCGTCAAAGCTAACAGCTCTGGAAGCTCTGGAGAGAATTATTTTATGTTATGAAATGTGTAAGTGCTTATGATGCATCACACGGGCTATTCAAAGTAGCAGATACTGATCGCATGACGCATACTGCGTATGCCATTATAAACTAAATAGATGGTTACGTTAGAATATGCTTATTATTTCCAGGTTGACGCTATCTTTACTTCGATATCAGATGTACCATAATAAGAGAGCACGTTTTTCCAGGAAAATAAAAACAATTTCTTCTTGAATGTCGTGTACTTTTAAACGTCACATAAAATAGTTATATCTATATTTTACAATCATATATTCAGAATTCTAATATATTTATATATAATTTTGTTATATTCGCCCTATTTTAATATCATACATATGTCGTTATTTTATTCGAAAGCGATACCTATATTATTTTTTACCTTATGTTATTATATAAGCGAAATTTTATTAAAGTTATCTAATGATCACAGTTAGAAACGAATAGTAACAAATAAAATTAATCAATTAAAAAATACTCCACAATTGCTAAATAAATTTTTTAAAAACGTGAAAATATATAAAAAATATAAAAAATTGTTTCAAAATAGAGAAATTTAATTATCGTTAGTAGATCTGAAACACCTGACAAAAATTAACAATAAATCTTAATTCGAAGCTGCCACTAATTTCAATTATCGCCAATAATTATGTACTCTCTAATAATAACAAAAATATCTTATATCTCTATTTGTATAAAGGATTTATAATTACGTTACTTTATATAATTCTAGATGCAAGTAATAGATCAACGGGGTCATTTGCTGGCTGCTCCTGAGTGCTTCGATCGAGTTACGATTACGATTTCTTATCACGAATAAATAAGCATTTTCTCTATGAGCCAATGGAGAGGTTTACTCACTTCCTTTGGCGAAAGTATGGATATGTAATCGTCGTAAATGTAGCGCGCCTTCTCCTCGATCGTCTCGGGATTGCTCTCCCTCTTGAGTTGCTCGCAGGCAAGCCAGAAGGCAATGTTCTCCTCGCTGTACTCGCTCACGAGGAACTCTCTGAAGAGCTTGCGGCCGGCGGCGCTCCTCATCAGTTTGTCGAAGGACGAGCCCCAGGCCCGAACCTCCTCCAAGCTGCAGCGCTCCAGAGCGCCGTCGAGGCCGTCGAGTCCATCGAGACCGTTACCCGCACCCGCGAAGTCGGTGACGCTGATTCCACTGCCATGCTCGCCGCCGACACCGGCGTTGCCCTTTTTCTTGCCCTGATCGCCCGCACCGCCGGTACCCGTCGAATTACCGCCGACTGCCGCCAAACTGAGACGACAACGCACGTTAGAACTATCTCATAGATCTCTCTATGGCTGCGGTCAAATTTTCATTACAAATGTTTTGAAGCGTTTGATTGACCAATAAGAAGAAAGAACTTCACAAATCGACCAATCAAAAAACGCTTTAAAGCATTTTTTGATTGGCATCGCATTGACCGTATTCTATATTGTTAATAACGTGTAGAATCGTGCGGGACAATCGATTAAATAAATAGGTTGATATGATGATTTCACGATTATAAGCTATTTTATTCATGTTTAAATCCCGTTTGAAATAATAGCATTTATTTATAATTTATTATTATAATATTACGTAGATTTTAGTTATTACTATATAATCGAAAGATTAATTAAAAATAATAATTTATTGAAGGTTTCTTTTTGCGCAGTTACTTTAATCTACTTTACACGTTACAATTATAACAGGTGAAGCGTCTACCGATCAGAAATTTGTCGTAGATTGTAGTATCGATATTGATATTAAAATTGATCGTAAACCATCGTGTTAATTATAACGATCGTACGATAATATTACAGTGGTGATTTTTGTTGGCAAACATGAGGATGGCGGAAGGAACGCAAACGCGAAAGTAATGATAGACAGCCGAGAATGAAGGGAGGCGGAGGAAAGATGTGTAGAAAATGAATATTAAACTTGGTAGCCTCGGGAAATGAAGAGCCATAAAATGAGTGACGAAGGAAAGAGTATGATCCGGCGGACGCACACACAAATACAGTAGAAAATGATAATGATTAACGATCGTCAGGATAGCTAATTTAATCGAGACTGAGGATAACGAGATACAAAGAGATGTGAACGAGTGGCATCGAACCGAGAGAAAATATTAGTCGTGTCGATAACAGACACAGAACCGGGTCATTGGAAGGCCGATTCTTTGTGCTTGATGACGCGGCTGTCCCTATGGCGTTTGCGAACCACAACTGTGGAAATAAACGGCGATTCTGAACGGTTTACGCGACTTGGTCAGATGGCAAATCACGAAAATGATTGGTTCTGTATCGGTTGCCGTCTGATCGATCGACTTGCGTTTATTTCTAAAATTTATTTCTTTTTTTTTACTTGAATGAATAAAAGAAAATAAAATATCTGGTAATTTTAGGATATTTCTCACGCTCATTTGTCGTAAATTCTACAAAATATTGCAAGAGTTTACTTTAAAAAGGTTGCTTCTCGCCCTGATGAAGTGAACTGCAACGTTCACGAAATGTTGGCAACAACAATCGAAACACAGAAATAACTCGCAAATTGCGTAGTTTCTTTATTATGAAAGAGTCTTTTTTTATCTAACGTTGCAAACAATTGTAAAACCGATTACTTGTAGATTTATTATTCATTGAAATTTTACTTCAACAGCAACGATTTCTTTTAAAAATATATCTTAATTATAACAACTATAATATAACTAATAAAATAGACAATTGGCGAAAACAGTGAAGAGTATACTGTCGCATATTCCTGCGGTAGAAATTCAGGAAATGCCATTGCACCTCAGATAGACTCTTTCGGGTCGATGCCAGCCTAGAATGAGTAGGCTACTAGCGTATAATCTGTAAAGATGGCTCGCGTAGGAAGGACGCGTGGTATGTGCATAACCCCGTTTCTATGAGCCGTAATACGTGCATTACGATAGCATCATCATCGACATAACAAACAAGCAGCATTAACGCACACAGTCCGTGGCCTGCTTACCATTTATTCCTACTTGTGGCATGAAACACAGAAAGGCAATATGTAGGTACGTCTGCACGGCAATAAATGGATCACACGCGAGAGTTTAAAGACAATGGACCGATATCGTTTCAATGGCGAGAGGTTCAGTAGATGAAGTAAGCACGAAAATAGCCGCGCGATAACGATAATAGCGCGTGGCTCGTTTTCATCTACTTTATGTTTGCGATTACAATGAAAACTCTTTGTGCTGACTTTTCAGTAACTCGCCATCGCGAGTACATGTAATTATAGTACGAGAGATCGAAGTCACTTCGTGCAATTCGGAGATCCATTCTTCATTAACGATTTGTCCATTGTCCATATAAAACGAGTATTGTCCTTCATAATTTAATAAAACATTTCGTACATCGGTGCGCTGTCCGCTTCAAGAGTTAAATCAATGGCGGCGTTCAGCAGAAAAAGCGGCTTTGCAACTGTTGTAAAAGTCTTTAATACGATTGGTTCTTGCACTTAGTTCCTCAATGGTTCTAAATGTATGAACTAATCATATTAAAGAATCTTACAACAACTGCAACAGCTGCTTTTTCTGCTGAACGCAGCCAATGTAACATGTCATTGTGAAGAAAAACAACTCGAGATAGATTTTTACATAAAAATCTAAGAGATAACAAAATTTTTCATTCACATTTGATTAACAAAAGATTATTACGATTTTCTGTTTCATAATTAAGCGATTACTAAAAAATGTTAGATTATAAAAGAGCAATGAAAAATGCCGAATTGCTCAATCTTCGTATCAACGATTTTCTTAAGAATATTTCTTTTCAGTCGCATCGATGTACGAGCCATGATCAGACAGGATCGATAATACCACGAGCAACTGCAGCAACAGCACCAGCATAGGCAACAGTTGTCCTTCTTCGATCGACCCGTGAATCCGGCCGCCTGACGTTGCTGTTGCTGCGACTGCTGCTGCGACGCGGATGTCTGTTGCTGCTGTTGCTGCGACTGCTGCTGCTGCTGCTGTTGCTGCTGCTGCTGCTGCTGCTGAGACGATTGTTGCGGATTATGCTGCATCGTGGACCCCGAGGCCTGGCCTTGATTCTGTGCACGGAGGCGGCAACCACCAGCTACACCTTCGCCGCCCGTCCCGTGACTAACGCCGATTCCCATTGCGGTTGCACCAAGTCCACTCGACATCTGGAAGCGACATTCGCCCTCTGAATCCGCACACCACGTGCGAACGAGCTTATCCCGTGCTAAGAATAGTTCTACTAAATCAGTGTCTTCCGGAACACAATGAACCACTTGTCGACTTTGTGATTTGTTTACGCAAGGTGACTGACATTGAACTTTTTTAAAAACATGTTCAAATATAGACCGATAATATATATGAAGTTTTTTTAAATATTAGTACTGTACGCACATTTAGTACACATATTTATATATGTTTAATTTATTTTTATATAATAATCTAATTGTCTATACGAAAGTAATATCTAGTAATTTTTTAAATATCGATATGTATAATTTATCATTAAGATATAAATAGATATTTTTATTGTGCAAGACCAAGGAAAAACATAAAAATCGCGAAAGTAACTCACATAAATTTTGGGAGAGAAACAGAATCGTTGAGTATATGCCAAAAGTAAATTTTAATTAAGCATTTAGCGTGAAAATCATGATTATTAAATTTTCACATTTAAATGAGTCATAAATAATAAATCCCAAGAAGAGAACAGGACAATTTACTCACGTGGCAATACGATAAAGTTAAACTTTAGTCAAAATAAACTAGTACGATAATTGACATGTAAGCTTTCAAAAAGCAACCAATTAGTTCGGATACGATTGTCGTACGCTCAGCTGCACGTATCGATTGGCTTGTATTTTCAGCGCGATCCGACGATGGTGATATCGAAGTGAGAGATGTAGCCGGAGATTTATTATTCTTCCGTTCGCTGTTCCGTTCGAGGTCTTTGGTATTTAAAATTCATGATCGCCAGACGGCTGAGCTGACCGATATTGGATTCCCGGAGAAAGTCTAAGGAGAGGATTAAACTCTTAAATGCCATATTTAAGAACGCGATCTCAATTCAAAATCTGTATTTCCGATCATTTTTCAAGAAGTTTAAATATCAACGAGGATCACTAATATTTTATTGTACTAATGAAAGTCAAAAGTATTTTAAAATAAAATATCGTTAAAGATTAGCTTTGATGCAGTTCGGGATTTTCTTTGCATCTTTTCCTATTCCGTTAAACAAAAGGAAGGAACAAACGAATGGAATTCTGAGCGCACGAATTTATTCCGCAGCGTTCGAAACCTCGCGAAAATATATTCAACGTGGCTCTTGCTTATTCTCTCTCGCAATATAAAAGAGATTCGCGGAATGAAGTTTGGGTATGTGTCTGCACATGCACGTAGCCGCGTGCGGCCCTTTATTTTTACACCGTGTTGTATATCGATGACCCGCTCTCTCTCCGATGCGGCCTCGCGCGATAACGACTACATCGGACAGTCGCTTATAGGGGATGTGGGAAGAGGTTGATAAACAGCGGGCACTGGCGTAAAGTGTACACGTGTATTCGCGAATAAACGTGGTGGCGCATACGAATGAAGCCACGTGAAGATGAGAGGTGGAGAGGAAAAGACGGGAGAAAGAAAGAGAAAGACGGATATGAAACAATTGGGAAAGGAAATTGAAATTGGACAATCGGAATCGTAGAGATTGGAAAGGGGGGGGGGGGGGGGC